>NC_047132.1:22806536-23030497 GCF_009829125.3 Periophthalmus magnuspinnatus
TCCTGAAATAATGGGGGCTTAAGATGTCAGTGGAATATAGAATTACTGTATTTCTTCTGTCAGTTTTTACCTGGTATACGCACAAATTAGTCTAGTTGCTGCATGATATAATTTTGTGATTTATATGTGAATATGTACACTGATGGTATGAAAGTCCTTGTTTATTTTGATTACATGCGTTGCTTTATTTTTGGTTCAGACTTATTCTTAGTGTGTCATGTAAAGTGAGGCTCATATCAGTTTTATCCTTGTTGTACAAGAACAGTTTGGACAAATTTTAGTCCTTGTTTAATATCAGTTTAGACCTAGTCCCTGTATCCCTGTAGTAGTGGTGAAGAAACCCTTGAGTTTGACGATGAGCCGTTGCCGTAGTTACACCAGAACAGGAAGTGAATAAACTGAGATCCAAGCCCCTCCCCCTCACTGGGTCTCCTGGCTGCTTCATTAGTACAGTGATTCACACTAAATTCTCCTCTAAGGGCCACCGTCATTTGTACATTTTAAATCATCAGTGGAGCTCTGGTACTTTTGCACAGTTTGTACAGTAGAGACCAGGGGCTTGTATGTACATTGTACTACTCAAATGACTAATTGTAATGTGCAGAAGAAGAGAGAGTCTTATTCTACATACAAATGGATTTCACTGTTGTTGTAATAACTGGTTAGGTTCTGGTTTACTGTACCTTTAGTTTAGGCTTGGATTAATTTTTAGCTTTGTGCTAATTGCTAAATTGCTTTCTGCATTTTACATATATACGACCAGTCAATGTCTCAAATTACTCAAAAGACAGAAATTATCACAATGGATCCAGAAATATATAAAACTACCATGTACATCATATTTTAATAAAGCAGGAACAAGAAGTGGATGAATTGAATTTAGAACCACTGCTATAGTCTACTTCCATATCTGTACAGAATAATCATGGTGTTAATCAGGGTTTTAGGAACTCTCTATATTTGGTCAAAGACTTTGGCTGGATGATGCTGCAAAAGCAGGATTTATGCAAATGCGGACTTATTCTAAAGCGCCGTTTAGCCTTAGCAGTGCTGTGTGGGTTTTATTTTGGGAGACAGTTCAATTAACTTAACAGTGCGCCCAAATCAGAGCGCTTAAAAATTAATTGCTTATTAAAACGACTCCTCACTGCAGGGCGGGCGCTTGTTTACACTTGGCTAAACAGTGGATCCTCCTGTGTGACTCCCAGTTTGAACTGAAAAGCTTGTTAAAAGGACGCAAAAGCCACATACTATAAAAATCACAAACAGGGGATGTACTACTAATCTCAATCCACAAAAAGCCTGAATTACCAAAATAAACAATTTCCTTATGTCTTTACAGTGATCTGCAACTTCCGGTCGCCGATATGTCAGGCCTTGGTACTGGAGATAGGGGAGACTGTACAGATCCTGGAGAAGAGCGAAGGTAATGTACTGTCAACACAAAGTATACGTAGAAGTTCATTAAATAGTTTTTGTACATTCATTACTGTTTACACATATGTAGTTATGTAGTAGTGTTTTTAAAGCTGCAAATAAAACCCATAGCCAGAAGTAATGTTTTTGTTTTCTTTTTTGTAGGATGGTACAGAGGCTTTTCCACCAAGAAGCCTTCCATCAAGGTAATTATGCTGCCTACACACACTACAGTATTATGTAAATACATTGGAATTAAACATGAATCCTTTGCATTGGCACCAAAAACGGAAAGAATGTATATGGCTCACCAATATAATTTACTCTAAATAATATGCTGTAATTGGTTTGTTTAAACAACAGTGGTGATTATGTCTGGTTTAATCACTGAAAATACCTTTCATTTATTTAACAAAATTGGAATGGTCTGACCCCTATTTCCAGATGCTCTATATTGCAGATGCTGTCTCTGTTTAAAACATGGTCCTGTGTTTTAGTCAGACGCTCCCTTAACATTAGGCTTCAATCCCAAGGGCCTGGACTGTTGTAACGAGATATAGGGCAGTGCTGTGTAGCGCAAATTCAGAAAGATCCATTAACAGTAGGCTGACAACAGCTTTTACATGATTGTTGCGCTAAAATGTAATATTTGGATAGTTTATTTATTTTTAGAGTATAAATTGTGAAGTTTGACTTTTGTCTTATGCTATATAGACAGTGCACATTTATATAAATATTCATTTTTCTCTTATAAAGAAGCTATGGAGCTAAATTATTCCCTGATTGTGGGAAAAATGGATTGGCATGGGCACAGTTGTGATTTAGTTTTAGTTTTATTTATTTCATTGAGAGAAGAGGGAGCCACTGTTTGTGTGAATGGTCATTTATGTCAGCTTCGGTTTAGGTTTTCATGCTGCCATAGGAACAAGTGGACTTTGGAATATCCCAACTAATTTTTCAAAATCAATCCATACAAGATAAGAAGGCAAATGGTTTCTACTTATCACTGAAAGAAAAAGACAGTTTACTCTGTGTTTCACACATGACAGTTTCTTGAAGGAAAACTTGACATGTTACTTTAGTTTTATATTTTTAGTGTAAAAGAAACTAGCCCAATTTTGAAAGATGTCTGTGTTAGTGGCTACACGCTCCTCCTCTACTCTTCATCAGCTATTTACAGTGTTTTCACACCCCTCCATTTTGTTATGTACTGCTGCCCACATTGGTTCGCCCCCATAGTAAAAAGTGTGAGCTCAGAGAATTAGCTTCCCTCACTATATTTACATCTGGAAGAATACAATTATCACAATGAACTTGAGTCTTGGCACCAGTCCACTTGCTATGACCTTCAGAAGGCAAGACACTATAGGGATCCTGCTCAGTGGCCTGTTTTTCATCCCCTGTAAGCAAACTTCAAGCTGTCCCAGTGTTTTCTTATGACAAAAAGGACACGTAAAACCAAATAACAATCATAGTATCAAAATTATAATGTGTATATGAAATTATACATGTGGGTCTGTCATGCACATAATACGGTGGGTAGTCACATTGTACAATAAATAAAAAACAAAAAACAAAACTCACACACATCCTGGAAAACCTGGAAAATAATGTGCCTATAATAATGTGTCCTGAAAAAAATATTTTGTGCTTGAAAATAATTTCTTGATCCAGTGTGTTTCTATTCATCATATGTTTGGTGCCTATCTAATCCTTTCATTACAAAAGATCATTTGGAGAGTTGTTGGGTGTGCATGTGTTGTCTGATTAATTTTAATATTAATACAAAATATAAAAAATGAGGGGAAATGTTATTTTAATACAAATGCAATAAATGAAAAACATTAAAGACAGGAAAAATATTGGAGTAAATAAGGTTGAAAAAGAAATGGCAAAGGCATCATGTTGATTGAGTTTGGCTTTATTATTGAGCCACAGACTAAACGTTTTTACAGTTGTGGTTCTATTACAGAATATAATGGGGTAGTTGTTGTTGTTTTAATAGTAGTAGTAGTATACACTAGTAGCGTTTGTGACAGCTATAAATTGATCTGTTTTATAGCTACGCACATATACTTTTAAGACAGCATCATACTAGTTTGTTTACTTATACTGTACATATTTGAAGTAGTAGTTTGACCTATAAACGTGTTTTCCTCAGGGCATCTTTCCAGCCAGCTATGTCCACCTGAAAAAATCCACCGTGATCAACAGAGGGTGAGTTATGTCATTTTAATGCTCTTTATATTTGAGGGAGTTCTAGTTTAAACAATGTCTCTGCTTCAGAAATATGTCACAGATGGTTCTTGAGCACTTTCAGACTTGTAAAGCTGTTTATATTATAGTCATAACACCCGCTACACTGCACATGGCTTTTTAACACCCCTCATTACAATTTAAACACATGCACCATATAGCATAAAATATAGACATACATTGCATTACAATTTCATGATTTTCTGTGTGAGAGTCGGAACATAAACACCACTAAAGTATTTTATGCAGGTTCAGCTCAAAGTACTTAGAAGTAAAGCTGCATAATTTTGGGAAAAAATCAATTTGGGATTTTTCAGAAGTACAACGATTGCGTTAAGATTTGTGATATATGTTTAAAAAGTAGGATTCTGATCAAAGTGCCCATTTTAAACAATTCCAGGGGCATTAAAGGCACTGGGCCAGGTTTTTACTGTCTTAAAAATGTGAAAAACAGAACTAGTTCATTTTAGATGGTTTGCAGTGGTCCAAAATTATTTCCCACTTACCTTGTGAATTCCGAGCATCCTAATTATTCACAGCAATGAGTTTATAAGTTCACAACTCTCTGAGATGAGAGCGAAGTTTTGCCATGACGGTAAAGCTATAATCAACTAGCCTGGTAACACGCACTTCCTGATTGTCAAAGGATTGAGCTGAGTTATTTTCACTTGTATTCAAGAGCTGCTTATACAATAAATATATCTGTGCTGGGACATGTCACATTTTGCTTAAGTACATGGGAAAAGGTACGGGCTCTTTAACATTTTAGAGAAGACAATTTTTAGAACATTTTTTATAGATGTCTAAACAACATGTGCAACAGGAATAAAAGGACATAATATTTTGTTCTTTGCGGAGGATATACTATTGTTTTAATAACTGCAGCCTTTGCGATTTGATAAATGCACCAACTTAAATTGCGGTTTCGATTTTATGGCGATTTATATTGTGCAGCACTACTTAGAAGCCACATTTCTACTCATCAGAAAGAGTAGACTCATGCAAATTGTCTCCTACTATAATACATCCTCTGCACCCTGACATTATCAACTTCATGCCCACTCTCACCACGTCCATCAATTGTCCACTTGTGTCTTCCTCTTGGCCTCCTGATTGGCAGTTCAAACCACAGCATCCTTCAACCCATTCCTTCCTCAGCACATATCCAAACCACCTCAATCATCTTAACCATATCAAATCATCATGTACTGTCACTCTGAGGTAGTCCTTCCTATTACTATCCATTCCCGTCATGAAGAGAAACTGTTCCACGCCCTCCATCTTGGCTCCTGTTCTTCTGAGTTGTAAAGCTTGTAACTTTACTGTCTTGTACACTACTGTCTTGTACCCTTTCAATCTTGCTTAAACATCACATTTTTCCACCATTTGTTCACAGTGCCTTGCATGATATGAAGAGTGAATGCTGACATAATCCCTCAAACAGACACATAACCACAAATGTGCGGTCACTCAGAGTTCCCCTTGCAAAGACTATTGTTGTTGAGGCCAAACTGAAGGCAGAGACAAAGGCTGTATTATCAGCTCAAATTCATGGATGTTAAATCTGTGCCCTGGGATCTTTGGCTCTGTGTAGGAGTTTACTGGTATAGCGTATGCCGTACAATAAACACGCCTAGGATGTAAACTTGTCAGACTTGTCATAGTAACTCAGTATAACGCATTGAAGAATATTAAGAAGTTATATTTTCTGGTGGATGTTCTACATAGTGGTATTAAACTTTTCTATCTCCATGGTAACTCCACCAAAGCCAAGTCACAGGTTAAATCAGTAGAGGGGCAATTCTGGCAACTCGCTCACAACGAGAATAAACATTTTTAAAGGCATTTTTCAGAAGTTAACAACTGCAACTGATATATACAACATGGATAAGAAAAGTTACGTAGCACAAATGTTACAGGAAATGTTGTGGCAGGTTTCCATCAATGACGCACTCACACATTTACAACAACAAACGTTTTGCCCAAGGACACAAACGCAGTATCAGCTGACAAGAGTTGGTTTAAAACAGTCAACTTCTTGTTATAAGACCACTGCTCTACATATTTTTTACTGCATAATTATGTCTGCCAGCTTCTAAAAACATTACATGGGCAAATCCTGTCCATGCAGCAGAGTGAATAAGCGTTGTGTACATTTGAATGTGCTGCAGGCTGTGTGAGACGGTGGTGCCCCTGGAGGACCCCATCATCACAGAGACCACCTCCACACTGCAGGAGTGGGGGGTGCTCTGGAAACAGCTCTATGTGGTGAGTGCCGCTCCACTTCTACTTTACCTCAGCTAACACCACTTTATTTGATATTAGCAGAATATCACTTTAGCTCTAATCATTATCTTATTATCTGAAACAACTATGGATTGTAATGCATGGACCTGATGATATTATTACCAGTTTGATTTTATTTTCTGAAAATATAAGCATGAATTTGGCTAGTCAACAAATAGGAATCTACATTGGCTCTGTTAGTTGTTTAAGGCTATTGCTTTAAAAGTATCTATATTTTATCTGAAAACCCATGGAAATTATTTTGCAACTCCCACTGTGGTCACTACTCCAGGTTCAGAACCGCTGCAATAAAGTATATGATATGATTTTAATTTAATCTAAAACAATAATTTCCCCAGTATAGTTATTTGAAAATGTTTATGACAATAGAATGGACAACAGAATGTGATTTTCTGATGTCAGAGTATAGTCCAAGTTGTTTTTAGCCCATGAGAGGCCACCATAGTATCTTCTACTAACGCAGAATTACACTGACTCTCTAAGCTTATTTTTTGCTGCTATTTTGACATTCTCCTTCTCTTTGTATCCACACGTGTTTATCCACATGTGCTTACAATCAGTAATAATTGATAACATAGCATATGCTTTACAGTTCTCTGAGAAGTGCTGTGTATATATTACCTAGTGCAATATATTTCCAACAGATATCCTCACACCACTGACAATTTTATATTTACTTATTGACCAGCAATGTGAATCAGTAACCTGTGATATTAGCTCAACATGCCATTACATCCTCTTTAGTTTTTGCCTGCAGCTCAACTGTCAGTCTACATTCACTAATACACTACAATCCTCCACAAGTACGTAGGCACTGAAACTGCAGCAGATATGGCCTACCCATCTGTCGCATGTAATTTCACGCTGTGTCATTCAAACCATTGATTATCTTGGCCTCATACAGATTGATTCTGCCTAGGCTTAAGATCTACCTCTGCCCTCCAACTACTGCTAAGACATCCCCACCTCTGTGCACAGCTCTTAGTTAATACATTTTTAAATAAAATGCACAAAACACACCATTTCCTTCTGACAATGGAATGGATATGGTGACCAGACTTGGACTCAGTTTCATTGTAACAGGGTTTCTGTACATTGCTGAGTTGGTGGAGTGAGATTTTTACATAACCAATCGTCAAGGAGCTGGAGGGATAGATTTGGTGATGTAACTTCTCTGGAGCTAATGTGGAGCTCTGAAATAGCATGTTTAGCTTGTTTAGCTTGTTTTGGAGCTGTAATACAGGCCACACTGCTTCATCCATAAAACACAATGGACTACGAGGCACGAGGCACACATTAATAAATTACTAAGGTTAGTTTATTTTACATGTTGTAACATACGATAATAATAATAATAATAATAATAATAATAACAACAACAACAACAACAACAACAACAACAACAACAACAACAACAACAACAACAACAACAACAACAACAATAATAATAATAATAATAATAAAAAAGTTAAATCTATCAACTGGACAAAATGTTTCAATGTCTAAGTCCCCCATTCCTGTTCAAGAAAGAATTGTCTTTCCTAACAAAAATTGCTTCATTAACTCCCTTCTCAAACCATTTCTTTTCTCTTTCTAAGATCTGTACCTCACTATCTTCAAAGGAGTGGTTAGGGAGTTACTCCATTCAGTGTAGTGAAGAGTACAGTGAGCGTTACATTGGAGAAACTAAACAGCCACTTCATAAGAGGATGTACCAACACCCTCACGAGAGCTCCTCCGGACCCCAGTCTGCCGTACATCTCCATCTCAAAGCCACTAACCACTCCTTTGAAGATAGTGAGGTACAGATCTTAGCTAGAGAAAAGAAATGGTTTGAGAGGGGAGTTAAAGAATCAATTTTTGTTAGGAAAGACAATCCTTCCTTGAACAGGAATGGGGGCTTTAGACATCACCTGTCCCCAATATATAACTCCATCCTCAGACCCAAAGCAAACAAAGGAAACAAAGAGAGCAGTAGAGTGAGCCAGTAGGACCATTAAAGGTTGAATGGAGGCCATTAAGGCTGAGACTGGTTAACAATAGATGTTTACTGTTTCAGTGTAGTTAGCTCCTCCCTTCAGATAGATATAAGACAGTGTGCACCAGTAATATGACCAGAACTGAATAAGCCTACTTAACATTACGTGTTTGTATTTTTTTCATACAAATGTATTGTATTTTTTCATTTTCAAAAAGATTCAGTCAGATACAGTCCACAATAACTTGACATTTTAATATTGATTATTATATTGACATGTCATAAAATCAATAAACGGTATTTCAAATTCATGAGTCTATGAAAATTCTAGAAGATATGGATGAGGAAGAATTAGTATTAGCTGTCAAATGGACAGGTACAAACATGGCAACTCACAGCTGTTTCACCAATAGTCTAACAGTACTTAAATTCACTTTACCAAACAAATAGTTTCTATTAATTCAAAATCAAAATCTACATGTTAATAATGACTTGTATTGTGTTTATTTTCTCAGAAACACAAGGTAGACCTGTTTCATAAACTACGTCATGTGATGAATGAGCTGATTGACCTGCGCAGACAGCTGATACAAGGCCACCTCGCACAAGACCAAACGAGAGAGATCAAACGCCACATCACCGTGCGCCTCGACTGGGGAAATGAGTGAGTCCTAACTCAAAAGGCAAAGCTGCAACAAGTAGACCCCAACTAGAGACATTTTACACTATGCATAAATAGAGGGAGACATGAAGAATGAAAAAATAAAATTAAATGTTAGTATGGGCTCTAGTACATTAGCAGTGACAGTCATTGCAGTACTTTTGGACTTTGGACTACTTTTTACTCTCTCTGCAGTAGAAGTAGTATTTGAGTATGGAATTAGAGTACCTCCTAGTCTTAATGCACCAGTCCCAAAGTGCAGACCACAAAAAGTATGTATCATATCTTTAGTCATAAGCTAGAGTGTGTAATGGCTTCCTTTAAGATGTAATGTTATAGTCATTTAGCAGATGAGTGAGTCTGAGACAGCTAGAGTCAATGCACAGCTCCCTGGAGGAACTGTAAAGCAATAAACTCAATTCAGCCGTACAAAGGCAGACATTCTCCTTATAGACTGCCCATGCTCATAATGGAAGACTCACATTTAGGAGTGCAAAACCCTACAATCTGTTCATGCTTCTTTAATGGAGAATTTATTATAGAAAACAAATAGGAGAACTAAGGTTTTGACTAACTTAAATGGTGATCCAGTTGGGTTTTAAATGGTTATTTCTATATCAATCTTGGTCTTGAAATTGTATTATTATGACAACAGTAAGTCATTAAGAAAAGTACATGTTACCTGCCATTTGGTTAGTATTTGTCTTTCACTTTACGTGCTTTGTCTCTTCCACAGACACCTTGGTTTAGACCTTGTTCCCAGAAAGGACTTTGAGATGGTGGACCCAGATCAAATCAGTGTCTCAGAGCTCTATAAAATGGTATGGATTACTTTTGTTTAATTGTTAACCTACTTGCTGCGATATACTACATACCTTACAACTCTTAAAGCTGTTTTTCTATTTGCAATGATGTGCAAATGTAATGACTATCAACTCGCCTGTAAGAGGATGACCTTTGAACTGCGGTGCCATCAAAACAGACACATTTTACTTTCATCTTGCTGCCATTTCCACAGAGTGCTTTTATCAACCAACAAGCTCTCATTGTGATAGCTAGCAAGACAGGCAACATGCAAAATTACTAAGGTAAAGCTTTGAACAAAAAAATGCACCAATAGTTTTAATTTTATTTATATTCCCAATTATATCCCTTTGCTACGGCTATTTAAAACCACCAGTGGTTGAAGTAAGGATTCATAAATAAATAACTAGTCAAATGTATTTTGTCTGTAGCGATGTGAAGCGTATTCACTGGGGAGATAAGACCAAGCCTGTGCAATGGCTAATTTTAGAAAGATGCAATTACAGCGCAGATGTTATGAAATATAATGTAACACAGAGAAGATGCTGTGCTGGCACCGTGCTCCTGTTAGACCCATGTGCTGATCAAAACACTCTCCATCAGCCTAGAATTGTATCATTTACATATTTTCAGGGTTTGTGGGTAAAACAGAGGTAGGATGGAAAATTAAAATGAGTATTGTTGCTTTAAATGATATTATTAGAAGTGAAAGCTGTAATTTAAATTAAAAAACCCAGTCATTCAATTATCTATTTGCATGTTCACTAAAAAAAAAAAAAAAAAGTACTTATGGTACTTATTTTTATCATGCGCTCTCTGCCTTAACAAACCTAAATCTAGACAATATTCAAGAGACAATCAAATAATCTCTTATCCGTGTGTGACGACTGATTCAAAATGCTAGTATTAGCAACTGTAAGACACTTCTGCACTATTATAAAACATTAAGATGCTTATCCTCCAGTCCAAGAAATAACGTAAATACTTTAAAGACTACTGTACAGTGCATCTCCTCTTGTTGACATTAGCTGGACAGTTTGTGTCACAAAACAGACCTCGGCAGATTTCCAGGTCGGTGTAAAAGAGAAGTTGTTTTAGGCTGAGAGAGTGTGTGGGCTCCAACGGCTTTGTCCTCTCCACTCCCACTCACTCACGTTCCCCTCCATGTGTATCAGAAGGCTGGAGCTAAAGTACAGATACATAGCCACATGTACAAGCACTGCACAGACATTACAAGTGAGCTATTGTGTGGACAAAATAACATGGCTGTGTATTTAATGTCAATACATATTTCTTTTTTTAGCACGTCTCCAGCCGACACTGTGGCCAACAGAGCACAAATCAGGTACCTGTCCTTTGAATGACCTATTTTTCACTCTTGTTCAGTATCTTTACCTTAGGTAGGGACTGATATTGTGCAATGATGTTTTTTGAGCTGTTTTCTAACATAAAATGAACATAGCAAAATATAGATAGTCATTTACATTCATTGCCCTTTTCCCCAAGCAATTTATTCCCACAAAAATGCCTTATCAATAATTAAAATCATTAATTAGATTCTACCCTCTTTTTGATACACTGTAACAAGGGTTTTTCTGTACATACAGATGTGTTCAAGCATTTGTTTAAGATCATTTGATGATATTATATTTTTTATGATAATTCACCAAAAAATTCAATTTGTATTCAGTGTTGAATATTCAATGACAATATCATTGCATAATCTCTCTTACATAATCATCAATAACTGTGCGTGTGGATTTCTTATTTCTTCTAAAGCCATGCAATATAAATTTTCCTTTCTTAGTTGTATTTGTACAAGGCAATATTTTAAAGAAACTCTGTTTTGAAATCTGGGATACATCTTATTGACTAACCATTTGTACAGTATATGTAAATGAGTACGTGACCTTCAAATGTCCGTATTGGTTTTATAGTCAGTCACCTATTGTGAGAGTGACCAGTGTAATGAGCTATGGTGGTATATTGTGTTAGAGTTAACATAAGTAACACTCTTAGAACATATCAAACTCCATCAGAAATAGAATTACTAAAAGTGTAACATACGATGTTTGCACTAGTAGTAGTATGTTTTTGCATACTGAAATACATTAAGAATGCAAATCCTACAACTTTGTAAACAATAAACAATTCTGTTATGTCAGGGGTCACTCACTGCCTGTTTTGTTTCCAGGGTGACAGCACAAAACAGCGGCATGGTGACAGTTGCCGTGTCCCAGTGTCTCACCATCTCTTCATCAACCTGAAGAGCTTCACCTATAACAGCATCAGTGAAGATGCAGACGTGTACTTCTCCCTGTACGACACACGAGAGGCCAAGCAGATCAGGTATGGGCTGTAACTCTTACTTTATATTGATCTGGAATAGCATTGTGAGCCTCAATTTATAGAAGAAATAAATGCTACTGCTGAAATCACAGTGCTAAAATACACAGTCACAATATCCATCTGCTTCTTCTGAGAGTCGATATACTTAACTGTTAAATCGTCCTGCTTCTCACTTGGAGCATGATGGCAACTGACCAATAGAAGAAGTAAATTCAGGAACGCACTGAACTTTGAATATGTCAGTCTGATCACATATTGTAATGTTGATATCAGGCTTTATATTGCAAGTGATTTTAAAGTTGTATAGCTTTTTAGTATGTGGCAACTATGTACATACAACCTGCTTCAGGGATACTAAACTGTGCTTTGGTAACAGTGAGAAGTTTATGGTGAAGCTCAACAAAAATGGAGGACCAAAGAATCCTGAGAAAGTGGATCGACTGTGTGCGCTCTTTACGGTATTATCTTGTTTCTTTAATGTTTCTAATTGTTTCATGTTCAAGTATCTATGTCAAAAATTGTAGGAACTGTGGTGGAAGAAGTACTCAATTTTGTTACTTAAGTAAAAGTACAGATACTGGAGAAAAAAAATTTCAGAGGAAAAAAATATACTTAAGTAAAACTATTAAACTATCCATTTAAAAATGTAATTAAAAAGAGTAAACAGTAAAAATATTTCCCACAGTTTTTGAAATCTAATAAAGCTTCAATTGTAGTGATTTTGATAAAGACTTATGCTGAATTTTGTTCAACAGAAACAATTGAATTTTTATTTTTTTTTTCTGGCTGTTTTTATTTGTTTTTTTTTTTTTTGTTTGCTCAAATTATGAACTTGGCTTAAAAATAAACCCTTAACCTTTTCAGCAGGTGTCAAACAATAATAGAAAAAAACAACAAAATAACCCCAAAAACTTCAGTCCAATTAAAAAATATAGTTTAGTACAAAACTATCCACATTAAAATGTTCTTACATACTTTTTTTTTTTTTTACTTAAGTACAGTGCTTTACTACTTTTACTTTGTTACATTCCACCACTGTGTAGCAGTGAGCATAGTGCACAGAGTACTACAGTGTAAAAATCTGCAGAAATTAACTGTGAAAAACTGCTGTATCCCTATTTGTGGATTATGGTAACATACTATATAGTTTATAGTTTATAGAGAATACTACAGTGAGAAGACCTACTGAAGTAGTTTGTTTGATTTACAATTCAATCAATTCAACTCACAAAATGCATTGATATTTTATGAAACAATAAATTGTTATATTTATTATAATAATGAGCCAAAATATGTCAAATTCTCTCAAAATATATTTATTTGATAGGGGCAGCTCTGTGAGTGTTCTATGATATTAATGTTTAGTTTTTTTCTTCTGTTTTTCCAGGACCTAAGCAGTAAAGACTTGAAGAGAGAGCTCTACATAGTTGCACATGTCATAAGAACTGGTGAGGAATTTAAAACATCATTGTAATTTATTTACATTTTATTTTAACACTCATTTTGTTTTGCTCCGCTTCAGGTCGGATGCTGCTGAATGATTCAAAGAAAGGGCCTCCCCATGTGCAGTACAGACGACCTTATGGCTGCGCTGTTCTGGCCATGAGCGATGTTTTCCACACCATCACAGATCTGAAAGAGGAGAAAGACTTTGTACTCAAGGTTTACACGTAAGTTACACAGTTTTTTCACATATCTTTTTCCAAATTACAGTATTGTTACAAGATGGGTCAATCTGGCCACCCCTGGGAATTACCAGTTTGGACAAATATAGTGGTTGCAAGTTAATTCTGATTCCAGAACACACACTTCTTCAATACTTTATAAAGATGTGAGTCTGGTCACCTGCAGCACTTGATCTGACTGCTTGATCACGTTTGAATGTGCTTGAGACACAACGGAGGACGTGGGGACCAGACTGATATCAATCTGTATAAAAAGTACAGAGAGATATAATTTTGGATTTGCCAGGCAAGATCAGTTAGCCAATATATTTGATTTTATATTATTAAAAGCAAGTAAAAATGACTTTCAGTATTCATCAAAAACCACATGCTTTTACTGTCAGAGGATTGACTGTGGATGTCTCAATTGAAAGGACCCAAGCTGATTCACAATTAGAAGGGATTGAATCCCGATCTCAATCGCACAGCTCTGGTTGCAAGTCTATCACCAAGGCAGATGTTGTGAATATCACCAACAGTTTTAGTGTTGATGCCTGCTGTGGGATGACAAGTTTGACAGTGAAATGTCCTCTATAAAATCAATACAGTCTGTGATGGTCCATGGGACACTTGGCATGTTATGAATTTGGCAGCTTCTTTAGGAAACAGAAATACAGCATTGTGTATGAGCCAGCCTAGTGCAGTGCAGAGGGGTGAAGGAGAGAGAGAGAGGGAGAGTAATGTCATAGATACAGGCGGAGGACATTGGCAATAACATGAGATCAGCAGTTTTCCCTGTCAGTCAAAGTGCCTTAAGTTTTGCTTCTGCAGTGGTGGCTTTGGGTCAGAGTTCATATCTTCATAGAGTGCATTATTTATAGTGCTATGTGGGTTGGGTAAGCAAAAATATACCAAAAAGTAAGAGCATTACATCTTCAATTTATAATAGCTATGGTCAAAAGTACAAATAAATCTGCCTGTTAAAATATGTAGGTAAAGAATACAATGATCTTATCTTATGAACTGTTCAGTCTTAACATTTGATGTGATTGATGGTTTATACTTGACTTATTATCGCTCATTTACTTTACTTTACTTTATTTTATTTAAAGGACAATGTGCAGTTACATTAAAAGATGGCTGCACCAGATTTAGCATAATGCTACTTTCCATCTGTAGTCCTAAAACAACAACTAATATAACAGTTAAACAGCAATTAAAACAACAATTAACACGTACAATGTAAAAACAATACAGTACAGATCGGTGCAGTTTAGACATTTAAAATAAATAGAGTTGCAAATTAAATTAAAAGTACTTACTTACATTAGTAGTAGAATATATACATACATCTTTCTCTTGTAAAATGTACTAAATATAGGTAACTGTTAATGTATTTCCTAGCTACAAACGTCTTACACTCTTATATCTACATTACATTATTTATAATCCGACTTGGTGCATACATACATATATATCTTAAGCTGTTGGTTTTATTGGCTGCCGAGTTGAAGAACACTCCCCTTTAAGAAGTATAAGCAGTGATTCAGGGCTGAGCTGCCTCCTCACTGTCGGCTTGTGTAAGGCTCCGGTCTGTGCATTTGCCTGTGCCTTTCCCAGGGGCCTACAGGGCTCCTCACAGTAATGAAAAAGGCTGGTAGAGCGCTGGCTGTCAGCTCTGCTTAGTGTGCTGTTCATTTGGTCTAATGTGCTGCTTGATAGCACTCTCCCCTGCTGCTACCTTTCCTCCAGAAGGGGCTGCGTACTGGGACCGCGCACCGTCCTTAACCCTCCATCTGGAATCACTAATGGGCCTGTTGTTTTTTCTCTGCAGATGCAACAATGAAAACGAGTGGTACCAAATACACGAAAACATCATCCGCAAGTCCAACACAAAGTACTCCGCTCCAAGCACAAACTATGGTAAAATTCTTCTGCCTCTTATAACTGTCAAAGTTCTACATCTTTGACACCATGCTGCTCGTGAAAGTGTTGTAAATCCCGGCATCCCCAAAAATTTCTGAGCATTTCTTTAGTTTTCCAGCTGTGGGTTCATAGACAAAAAAAATGTAAAACTAGTCAACTGGACTTGATTAAGTTGATGACGTTCCACTAGTTGACTTATTGTAAAACCTTTTTGCTACAAATTAGCAGCTCCTCATAGGTTTTATGACATAATCTCAACTGTTTTTGACTTTTATATTTCACACCAGTTTTGAATTAACAAATTATATACTCATATTTTCTCTATGATTTCAATAATAATAAAAAAAGGATTGCAAAATTACAGCTATGTTAAATTTAGCCATGCCCCTTTCACATGTGCTCTGGTGGTATATGGCAGTTAAGTGACTGTGACAAAAATACCTACCCATGTGTGTACATTATTATCACACATATCTTTACATGGTCTCTACCTGCTTCCAAGCATTTGTTCCTGTTCCCTCTGCTTTCTCTGGCTCCCAACATGCATCTCTCTCCATCCTCCTGTCTGTCTCCTCCCCCACGTTCTGACTAATGTCCCTTAAATAACCCTTTCTTATCTACTCATCTTTCTTGTGTTTTTTTCTATCTAATTTCTGCTTTTATTTCAACACCCACACCTTTCCATATGACCCCACTTACCCCATCTTTTGTTTTGTACCCCCTTCCCCCCAGGCCTGATCATCTCTCTACAGCTGCTGAGGGGCGAGCTGGAGCAGATCCGAAGAGAAAACCAAGCCGTCTTCAACCGGGCCCTGGCTCTAACGCGTAAACTAGGCTTCCCAGATGTCATCCTGCCCGGTAAGGAAGCAATAAGGCAGAGAGGAGCAGGGGGTAGTGGGGTGAGGGAAGGTGGTGTTGATGGGGTTAGAGAGGGGTAGTTGTAAGGAGAGAGCAGAGGCCAGATGGCTCCAGGAAGGAAAACAGAGAGTGGTCTGAGATTCATACTGTAAGAAGGAAGCGGAGCAAGGATGCAAGCAAAGGTCAAGGAGAGGAGGCAGAATACCCTCCCACATCATGGAGAATAATGAAAACATGTTTGTATTGTTAAGAAATTATGCCTGGTGAAAAGTTTCAAAGTAAAATTTTGAATGAATATAGGGTTCATTCGTACGTAGCGTATTGGATAATTGTATTTACCAGGAATGACCGAGCAGCTTATTGGGTTGTTCCATGTGTTCGTTTTATTGTCTTTGCAAATGTATCTCTAGGGACATTTTGCACATCTTTGCTACAACCTAAAGGTTTTTATGTTCAACCACAAACTCTATTGTTGCCTCTTCCAATCAGTTGCACAACTATACTTGCAGGTATTGGAAACTGCGTAAACTGCTAATCCTCGAAAAAGTTGGCAGCATGCTTAACCTACTGCACTGCTACAGTGTGATTCCTTGTACAGTATTTCCTAATTTGCATTGCTCATGTAATGTTCATACAGTTCTGAATCTCTCTTTGATTTGGCCCACTAAATGCAGACTGATGGGACCCATTCTAGGGCGTATCTGGTTGTATGGAGAAATGCATTTGTTTTGGCTGCGGAAAGAGCTATTTTTGTGTAACTTAGAGCCATATTTTTGCAGTTCTGAGTAGATGCTGCTGGCACTTGGAGATTGGATGGTTGCGATTGTGCTGCATGTGACAATCCTTAGTGAGAAATCTGTGGGAACACTGTGTAATTGTTCAGGACTTCTGCATATTTTTAGCATCTCCTCAGCTAGTTTCAGACAAACAATATTGTGTATATGTAGTTTATTAGTATTGATTAGCATGTATCTTTTAGTTAGACTACTGTACTGTACACTGTCTGTAGATAGGCCATTTATTCACTGAAGATTTAGTGGTCTCTAAATATTACTTCTTCCACTAAAAACTGCTACTTTCAACCAGTAATAGCTGCAGTAAATATAAATTGGTTCTGCTTGGAACGCAAGTCCAGCAGACACAGAATAAAATAATGCAGAATACCTCCATTTTAACTGTTATTTATGTGATGTTTGAAAAGTGTTTGGCTAGGATTAGCTGGTTGTTGCTGCTTAAGGGTGTCAAAATGTTGGCACATGACAACTGCACCATATGGCATGTTACAACCACCGCCTTTCATACTTCTAATCCAATCTATTTATGTGATTTATCTCCACTCTGTCTCTCTTTGTAAAACATTTCCTCATGTCAGTCCAAAATGTTATCTCTGGTCTCTAGTACAGTGTTTGAGCTGGAGGCTGATGCTGACAGTAGTAACCCACATTCAGAGCACTGAGCAGGGCAGATGAAGATGAGATGACAAGGGGAGAGGGAACATCACAGGGGAAGGGTGGATGAGTTTAACTAGGACTCTAGAAGTGCTTTGTTGTCTCTTGGTATGAGGACAGGGCAACGTATGCTATTATAACATTTTGGGTGACGGTTTAACTGATGGCACACAAAATATGACGGCAATTTGAATATTTGTACTAGTGATATTTGTATGTTTTGCTTCCACTCCTTATGTCCTATGTCTTTCATATTTAGTATTTTGAGTATCTGCAGAAGCTGCAACAACTTGAACTGGTGTTGGTGTAAGTGCTTTACAGAACAAGAAAGACACTAATATTCACAATACGAACAAATACAAAGACATACATAATCATCATAAAATTAACATTAAAAGAGAAGCACAGCTAAACAGAATTGTTTTGAACCTGTAACTGGAAGAAAAATCTGCTGCCTTGCACGTCAATTACATTGCAATATTTTTTTTCATAATGCCCCTAAAGCAAACAATGATTTATCATGAGTGATTTGATTTGACCCAGCCCTACTTGGTAGACAATTGTGTAGTATTATGTAGTCTAGTATTGTATTGGTATGATTTGCAACACTGTATGAATTGAGGTCTGTACTATCTCACTGAACACAAAACACTTGTTTTACTGTAATTGCAATCAGGAACTAAATTATACATTGGTTCCCTAATACAACATAAAGCAATTTCAAGGTGAATCTATCAAAAAGAAGATTTTTTAAACCTTAGAAAGAATAGCCAAAAGGAACAGAGTAGTGTTATCTAGAGAGTAGAGTGTAGGAGGTCACAGTCATTATCAAATATTTTAATTACTAGATACCAAACAACACTTGAAGGCTGTTTGTAGATTTGACTATTTAGTGCTTTTGTTTTCATTTTTCTACCAAACACTTAACTATATCACATTATCCAGTATTTTTAACAGGTCTAGCCAGTGCCACTAAATCAGCAAGCAGTTTGAAAATGGCTAAAATGAGCGAGAGAATAAAGTAATAAAGAAAGGTCAACATTACCAGCTGGCCACAAAAAGCACAGAAGGGATAACATACTTGGTAATATTTCTGTTTGGGATTCTTCAGTTTTAATGGTTGTTTTTTTTTAATTATTATTTGTACAAAAAAACAACAACAACAAAAAAAACAATCTTTGGCAATGTAAAATTGCACAGTAGGTTTAGTAACAGGCTATGAGAAGGACGCTCGATCATTTGAATGCAATTGAAAATAACCTTTTTAATTTTCCATATTGCCACCATCGATCGGTGCACAGGAGACAGTGTTAGAGGTGATAAGTATATACTTCCTGGAGACACAGGGGATGAAATGTGAGAAGGATTAGTCAGTCAAGGAGAGAGCTTTTCCATCAATATCCATCTGAGCTGCCCAGAACAAGAGAAGGCTGGTTCAAACTGGAGTCTTATTGTAAAAACCCCATCCTCTCATATAAACCATACCATAAATGTGTTTTAAGTGGCTCAGGCAGTACAGCAGGTTGCCCATTTACCTTAAGGTTGATGGTTTGTTACACCCTGGTCAAGTTGCTGTTGTGTCCTCTAGCAACACACTTCACCCACTTTGCTGTGGATGTGTATGTCCATTAGTGTCTGATGGATGTGGGAAGGTCTTGTGAAATGCTTTAAGTGCTTTTTAAAAAGAGTTATGTGTAAGAAACTTTATTTTAGATTTAGATTAGAGGCATACCACTAGATCTATATGGATACATTGACAGAATATATATCTGTAGAGCAATAAAAAACATTTAAATGCAGTTTGTACTCACACCACTTTCAACACAGCATGCTGCTAAGGACCAAAATATCAACAGTACAGATACACCGGATATCACCTCTCTATATTTACTGTATTGTAGGGGATCAGTGCTACTGGCAAAGCAGTCCGGTTGTCTGTTGATACCACAATCTCCATATTGTCTTACAGTGTTGTATTATTGCTGACATAAAATACAGGGAATTCATTTCAATTTGGCCGAGCTAAAATAAGAATGTTGTAACACTGTCATTTTGAATTTTACTAGAGAGCCCATTCAGGACATTTTTTGAACTCTTACATGGCCTCAAAAAACACTGTACCTGGCTGGCCATGACTCACCAGTCCCAAAGGAAATGACCAGGACATAAATAACTGTGTAATAATAATAGTAATCATAATAATCCAACTGTTCTATTGCCTTACTCTTAACTCTTATGTTTTCAGTTATCCTGTTTATACATTTTTTGAGTCTTTCAAGCTTACACACCTAAAAGCAATTCAAAAAGCTAAATATTCTGAGCTCCTGCCTGCTCTATAATTAGACCACTGTCAGCTGAAAGCAACTTCCTTCACTCTGTTGCTAACAATGTGATCTTGATTCTGTTTGTCATTGTTTGTTTGTTGTGTTGTAGGTGACACACGAAATGACCTGTACTTGACCCTGGAGAGAGGCGAGTTTGAGAGAGGAGGAAAGAGCGTCCAGAAAAACATTGAAGTAACATTATACGTCCTGTACGCTGATGGAGACACACTCAAAGTATGTTATTATTCGATTAGATTAAGACACCTCACTTTTGTTTTTGTCTTTTTTTCTTTGTGCAAGAACATGAATGTATGAATACTGTTAGCAGGTTATGTGTTAGCTCCTCTACTGTACTTGAGTATGCTTATAGTTATTAGAATACAGGGATGTTGATAGATGTACTTCTTTTGAGTCTAAAAGATGTTCATATTTTATCATAATTCAATTTAACAATTTACATTTATTCAGCTTTAATTAAAATAGTTATAATTTTACTTTCTTTATAAATATATTCAACCTCTGTATATGATTATGTAAGTACAGATGTAGATGAAAGCCCCCCATATTCTTCGTCTGCAGGACTGCATTAGTTTGGGCACTGGTGAGCCCAACACGTCTGAGTACCGCTCGTTTGTCCTGTACCACAACAACAGCCCGCGCTGGAGTGAGATGGTCAAGCTGCCCATCCCCATCGACCGCTTCAGAGGGTCCCACTTGCGCTTTGAGTTCAGACACTGCTCCAGTAAGTACTGCTATTCTAGGATACTTCTACAGAGGAAGAAGAAGTACTCAAAATATTTACCACTTGAAGTAACAGTTCACAAACACTGATCTTAAGTGTAAACATATGAAATGAAAGGTTTCACTTTTCTTCCAGCTAAAGATAAAGGAGAGAAGAAACTATTTGGTTTTGCATTCACTCCTCTCATGAGGGAAGACGGGACCACTTTGTCAGATGAGGTCCATGAGCTGTATGTGTATAAGGTGAGAAAATATAGATCCGTAATCATGTCATTCATAATCAGATTTCTGTTACACTTAGTAATATCTTTCATTGTTTTATTCTCTAATCTGTGTTTGTGTTTGTTTTTAGTGTGATGAGAATGCCACCTTCAGTAACCAGGGCCTGTACCTGAGCCTGCCCTGCTGTAAAGAGGACTTTAACAGCTGTGCGAACCTCCCAGCCAATCTGCCCTTTCAGAGAAGTCCCAAAGAAACCTTCTGGGTCTCAACCATCCTCTGCTCCACCAAACTCACACAGAATGGTATTGTCACTGAAAAACACTTCATTCAGTTGCCAGTTTTCTCCATGCTTTTCCCAAATAAGATCTATTCCAAATCTATATGTAAAAAATACATCCATATACAAAGGGAAAACCATCTTAATAGAATTCAAGTATGTCTTTCTTCCAAGTATTACATTAAGTCTAGTTGATATGTTCTTTGTTTGCAGTGGACCTCCTCGCACTTTTGAATTGGAAAGCCCACCCCGACAGAGTGTTGGACATCCTGGGACGACTGCGTCAGATCAGTGGAGAGGAGATTGTCAAAGTGAGTGACATTAGGTTCTTTTAATTCTGATGTTTGGCATAATGTTAAGAACTCTTGCAAGTGACATGAATAACATATCATCTGTTCATTTGACACTAGTTAATTATGTGGGATTCTAAGAAATTAGGCAACAAGTGATCTTTTTGTCCTCTCAGTTGATGTGTTAGAAACAGAGAAATTTGGCAAGAAAAGATATTTAAATGAGTTTGCCAAGCTCCAAGTAATGAGCATCTTCAAAACTGCAGTTTTTCTGATTACATCACAGCGTTGTATAGGCCAATAATATGTGATATAGAGGGGGACAGCTAAAATGAGTGTTGTTGAAATGCTGATTTTTATTAGATAGAAATGATTTATATTTCCAATGGAAATGGAATCAATATAGAAAACTGGTCCTTCTCCCCATCTGGGAATTTGACATAATCGTATTCTAGAAAACAACAATTTTGATTTGATAATAATAATAATAATAATAATAATAATAATAATAATAATAATAATAATAATAATAATAATAATAATAATAATAATGCAAAAAGCAACAACTACATAATCACTGATCCTGCTGTAAAGATGTAAAGCTCTTTCTTGTAGGGCTCTATATTTGGCAGATATCATACCTGGTGTATACTTGTCATTTCTGCTGCCTTGTGATCTTTGTTTGTCATGTTTTCAGGCCTTAGCTGTTTCTACTTTAATCACTATGATGTTCTTTGTTGTAATAAGATGGTAATAAGTCTATTTTTTTCTTTTCAACAGTTCCTGCGTGATGTTTTGGACACTCTTTTCTGTCTCCTTGATGACAACACTGATAAATATGGACCATTGGTTTTCCAGTCATTGGTAGGTAACAGTATTGATTCCACAAACATGTTAACTTCTTAAAACAGGGCAGTGCAGAAGGTTAAGAACATAGTACACTCAAAGCAACAAAGTCAATTGAAAACAATAAATAAATAAGCCAACATTACGTAAGACTATGTAAAAAGGCCTTAAATTCATATTCCATTTCTGTTTTCCAGGTTTTCATCATTAACTTGCTCAGGGACAGCCGCTTCTACCACTTCAGACCTGTCATGGACGCCTACATCCAGAATAATTTCGCTGGGGCATTAGCATACAAGTAAATCATATTTTATTGAGAGGGCTGATGATTGATGATTTGATTTTGGACATTATGCGAAAGCTTTGAACTACAAAACTCAAATGTCTGTGTGCAGAGAATTGATCCGATGTCTGAAGTGGTACATGGATCGATCAGCCGAGGTTGTTAGGCAGGACCACATCCAAGAGGCAATGAGGGTAAGGCATCAACAACTTCTTATGAGAAATTTGCAATAATTTGTCTTCCTTCAATTATTAACTAGTGCGAAGAGTCATTTTGTGGTTATCTCACATTGTGGCCCCCTTAAAATCTACACTTTCTTTGCTCAGCTCCCACCACTTCCCAACCTCTAATGATAATAGGAGGAGTAAATACCAACTCCTTTAAGGCATCATTAGCTGTTTATTGTATCATCATTTGTAACATTATTTCCTGTTTACCTGTTATAGAGGTCACCTAAAGAAAAACCCATTGACAAATGGTCTCAGTGTTAAAACCGATAAATAGTAACACAAAGCCGTCTTTCAATATTATCGTCTTTTTTCTGACTGAAATGATGATTAATCTATAAAGGAAGCAGATATTGATGTGGAGAGAGAGTCCAGTCCTTGGATTTCTGTTGTAATCTGATCGCATGAAGAGATACAGTTGCACAGCTTATAGATAGAAAACATCTTTTAAAATAGAGTGTTTTTGGTTGGTTTAGATCTGAAAACTGAACAGTGATTGTAGGCCATGAACCTTCAGTGCCCTTGTACTTATATGCCTTAAAATTATTATTCTGTTGATGCTGTGTTGCCAATAATTCGACTATACCTTTTCTGCATGGTTAACTCTCCAACAGAAAGTGAAATTGAATGCTAGTTTCAGGCGACAGTAACTCGGTTTGTCCACTGATCTGAAGGTCGGTGGTTCGAATCCCGCCCTCGACATAAAATAAACATCATTGGTTGAGCAGTCAAGATCCACTGACCCACAGGCTACCAGCGTGATCCTTGCTCCCACCTGTTGTGGTGTCCTTGGGCAAGACACTTAACCCATCTTAACCATCCCCAGTCTCTCTGTATACCGGTGTGTGAATGTGTGTGTGAATGGGTGAGTGGTTCCTTGATGTAAAGTGCTTTAAGTACCTTGAAGATGGAAAAGCACTAAATAAAAATGTGACTATGTGTGAGCAAAGCAAACACTTATTCACATTTATTTCTACATTATTTATTTCAACTTAATTTTTTAGTTATTTTAGTGCTATAATGTGAAATTCCAATGCAAAGGTGTCTCTCAAGCTCTGGTCTAACCCTACAAAGATGATCGAACCCTTCTCAGTCAATCATTTGACTGTGTGTGTCTGACCTGCCCAGGCGTTGGAGTACCTGTTCAAGTTCATAGTGCAGTCTCGGATCCTGTACTCGCGGGCCACCTGTGGGATGGAGGAGGAGCAGTTCCGAGCCAGTATCCAGGAACTCTTCCAGTCTATCCGCTTCGTCCTCAGTCTGGACTCCCGGAGCTCAGAGAATCTGGTCTTCACACAGGTCAGAAACATCAGGCTTTAGGGCGAACCAGATGAACACCCATGAATTGTTAATCTTACTAATTGAATTTACTGCTAAATCCACTGATATATTCATGTATATTTATTCTTAGATGCAAAATTTCACATCTTTATCTATTATTCAGTCATATTCCTGTGTCAAATCATGTCTGTATGAGTATCTGTGACTGTCATCCTTTCATTTAAATAATTTTGCATGCTCTATTTCTTTTCAGGAGTGTTAGTTTTTGCACACTGCATGTTTCAGTGTCATTGACCCATTGTTGGTTTGCTTTTGGACAGTGTAGAGGTGTGAACAGATGCATGGCTCTCTATGTTCATTCTCCTGGGTTTTCTTACATCTCAGTAAGTCACACTGCTTTCTGTTGGTTGTATTATACATCAGTAAATGCATTATGCTTTGTTGTTTTGCTGGTTATATGTAACTAAAGCTTTGCCATGTGTACACTGACTTAAAGAGCAGGGCTGGGCAATATAGCAATTTTCTGTTTAATGTAGCTCTGTGCTTAAAGTTCGACACTTTTACCCTTTTACCCACCCACTCCTATTGCTCAGCTTCTGTTATGCTCTGAGTAAGTGACAGGTGGATTTAGTGATCTGTTAATGGAGTATAAAAAGATACTAAGTGCATGAATTGTGATAAAAATTTACATTGTGTTCTAGATTAAATTAGACCTGGTGTGTTTAAAATTTAGTCCTACCAAGATCCGGTCTTGCGTTAGACTTGGCTTACACCAGATTTACTATGAATTGACCTTGTTCACACTGGGACGTCCTAGCTCTGTATATGAAAGTTGGCGCTGAAAAGTCTAGAGCCTCTTTCTTGTGTAATAAACTCTTATTTTCCTGACTCCCCTGCAGGCTGCCCTACTGAACAGCTTCCCCGATATTTTTGATGAGCTGCTGCAGATGTTCACCGTGCAGGAGGTGGCGGAGTACGTGAGGGGCACTCTGGGGAGCATGCCCAGTACTGTGGACATCGGACAGTCTATGGACGTGGTCAAGCTGCAGTCCATCGCCCGCACTGTTGAAAGCAGGCTGTTCTTTTTCCCAGGTGATTGATGTGAATTTGTAGTACTACAAAGATCACAAAACCTTAGTACTATGTGAGGGAATTTAGATAGTAGCATATTTAGTTTGTACTCTCTTTGTCTTATAATAGTTAGCTTGCTTACTTGCAACTTTTTTCGCTGTACTATTAACTTAAGGCTTCAATATGTAATGTGCAGATTGGTGACAAAAATAAGGTGGTCCTGGAAATTATTACAGCAATTCAGTGAATACTGTAATTCACTAAAAGTATTTTCTTGTATTTTTTCTGTCCAGAGTCTCGCAGCATCTTGTTACCTGTAGTCCTGCACCACATACATCTGCATCTGCGCCAGCAGAGGGAGCTACTCATTTGTTCAGGGATCCTGGGCAGCATATTCTCCATCATAAAGTCAAGCTCTATGGTACATTTATTTTTTACCAAATGTCATCCAATTAAAAGTGCATGCAGTTTTTCCTATAAGTTAAATGCTAGAACAGTGTATTTTAAACATGGTTGGTTCTTTATGTTTTCTCTCTTGTCTGGTGGTAGGAGTCATCAGTGCAGGAGGAGGTGGAGATGATGGTGGAGAGTCTTCTGGATGTACTGCTGCAGACCCTTCTGTCCATCATGAGCAAATCGCACTCAGTGGAGACATCTAGAGGACAACGCTGCCCCCAGTGTACAGCCGAGATAACTGTAAGCACCATCCTTTGTGTCTATAACTGTACATGATGCAAAGCAAATGGCATATTAGTTCATTTAACTTATTTTTAATGCATGCCCTGTTTTTATTGTATCATATTTTATAGTTACTACAACTATTATTATTATTATTATTATTATTATTATTATTATTATTATTATTATTATTATTATTATTATTATTATTATTATTATTATTATTATTATTTCCTTTATGTTGCACCAAATCGCTGAAGCAAGGTCCTAGTTTGTGTATTTTGTTCACTGAAGATGACAATAAAACATATTATGATTCTAATTCTAATTTCTTAAAATGATAATTATTTTATCCAGGGGGAGTATGTGTCTTGTCTTCTGTCTCTGCTCCGGCTGATGACAGAGCTCCACTTCCATCATTTACTCAACAACTTCCACAGCAAAGAGGAGCTTAAGGTTTGATGTCTACACCTTTCTATTTTAATAAACACACTCTTAAAAAACTCTTAAAAAAATAATAAGTAATAATTATTCCTTTTGCAGGAGTTTTTATTGAAAATCTTCTGTGTATTTCGAAATCTGATGAAACTTACAATCTTCCCTCGAGATTGGAGTGTGATGAGGCTCCTAACCAGTCAGTAAGTCAAATTTTGTAATATTTTGGTCCCCCAAATATTTAGAGAGCACAACAGCCGACCATTTGGCCATCAGTCTGTGTAAATTATCTTGAAGGTGATGCAGGTCGGGCCATTTTTCCTCATCTATTTTTGGCAGACATTTTGTTTTGAAGATGACGGAGTGATTGCTTGCTTTGTGTTTTTCTGCAGTATCATTGTGGTGACAACACAGTTCCTGTCTCCAGCTCTGCACAAAAACTTCTCAGAGGCTGATTTTGATTTTAAGGTCTGTATCTTTAACATGATAACACAATAAAGCAGAACACACTCTGAAGTTATCCATATTGTTATATTAAAATAAAAATATAACAGTATGTTGTATGTCTGAGTATATTACATTTACATTAATAGCATTTTCTTTTGTTGTGAGTAAAACATATCCACCAGCTGACAACTTAACAACAAGGCCTGTCACAATAATTACTATATCGACTTATAGTTCAGTATATGAAAGCTGGAACAATATTTTTTTGGTCTCTTTATTTATCCTATGTACAATTTCTTTGCAAAAGTGGTAAGATTTTTGTTATTTTAGTTGTAATATGATAAGATTTGAGCTGTAAAGGGTAGAATAAATTACTTATATGTTTAATCACTGCTTCATTCTGTTATTTATGTGCTGCATCTCAGGCCTTTTAATGAGACTGTCTTTAAAATAGTTGAGATACTGGGATTATCTTGCATTAGTGTTCTTGTGTCATTGGCACAAAATAGTTTCAGTATTATCGTTATACATCTCTGTAGTGATATATCGTGTTTCAAAATGTGTTATTGTGACAGATTTATTAACAACAGTAGTTACAATAGCAATACAATAGTAGCAGGAGTTTTGTGGAAATTCATTTACATTTACAATACATTTACTCAGTATATTCATCCTGTATTTTATCGCTAGATGAGACACAGAATATAATTTTTGTTGTTAAATCCTAAATATATATCTGCATATTTGCTTGTGTTTTCAGGTGTGGAACTCCTTCTTCAGTCTGACTGTACTGTACATCAACCAGCCCAGTCTACAGCTCGAGTCTTTGAGTCCAGCTAAAAGGAAGAAACTCTTTGACAAGTATGACATTTTAAATGCTAATGTTGTTCTTTTATGTCAGTTTCAAATAGCCCTTTTTCCTGTAGCCGCATCTAACAATGCATTTCCTTTCAGATATGGAGATATGCGAGTTGTCATGGCCTACGAGCTTTATAGCATGTGGCAGAAATTAGGTAGGCTCCTATCTTTTTGCTTAAGTGATTGATATGAGTAGATACTGCACCAATTATTATTACAAGATGCTACACAAAATTAAATGTCTAGTAAATCTATCCTTCATTTCATTTCTTTTTATTGAACAGAAACGTTTTATCTTTTGATTTCTGTTAGTAATTTGTGCTGTATTAATCCCAGGTGACAACAAGCCCCATTTCATCCCAGGAATGATGGGTCCTTTCCTTGGTGTTACTCTAGTGCCTCAAACAGAGGTCCGGAATATCATGATCCCAATTTTCCATGACATGATGGACTGGGAACAACGGAAAAATGGCAACTTCAAGCAGGTCAGTGTGACATTTCATTTATCCAAATTTACCATTAACCAACAATTACGTAAGAGTGTTTTAGTGATGCGTACAGTGTTAAAACGTGTGTGTGTGTGTAGGTGGAGGCTGAGCTGATGGATAAACTGGACAGCATGGTATCAGATGGGAAAGGGGACGATAATCACAGAGAGCTCTTCAGTCTGCTGTAAGCTAAAACCTGTCTTTATCCAGTCAGAGTCAAAGGACAATAAACTACACTAGTACATTTCAAACTAAACAGGTTTTCTTCTGTTTTTTCAAGGACACAATTGTTTGGTCCTTATCCAAGGTGAGCCAAGAAATTATTTAGTTTAATCTGTTCAGCATTTGGCTATCGAGTCATCAGTAAATTACAATATTATTCATCAGTAGTTAAAATGAGATGAAAACTGATATACAAGAAAACAATTGCTTGGCCAAAGAGGCGTAATCAAATTAAATATATCATTCTCTGTTCATTAAGTCCTTTTAAGTACTGAAACTTCAAATATAATGCAGTGTTAAAATGCATGGATTTACAAATAGGTTTGCCATGTGAAGTGACAGTCTTCCTTAATTTGCAGTCTGTTGGAAAAAATTGAGCAAGAAACGTGGAGAGAAACAGGGATCTCATATGTTACGTCAGTCACAAGACTAGTTGAACGGCTACTAGATTACAGGTAAGTTCAATTTCAGCTATTATCTGTAATTCAAATTTATTTATTTTTTTATATTATAGAAAACTAATACAACATTTGCATGAATTAGGGACTGTTTGAAAGGAGATGAGATGGAGAACAAGAAGATCGGAGGTTCAGTCAACCTAATGGTGAGAAATTTGTAAAACATTTGTTTTACATATGATTACATCATTACATCTGTAATTAACTTACTTTATTTGTTTAAATGAAGAACTTCTACAAGTCAGAGGTGAATAAGGAGGACATGTATATCCGTTACATCCACAAATTGTGTGACCTCCATCTCCAAGCAGAAGACTTTACAGGTAACACTTAAAAATATCAAGATACATTCATACTGCAAGTAAGATTTTTTGGTTGTTTCTGATAGGCACACACATGTGGCTTCTGTCTGTGTATCTGTGTATATAAAAAGTAAATGTATACTCATTAAATAGGATTATAATCTAGTCTTACATTTTAGTCCTCAGTTAAGTATTTCTGTCCCTTTTCCATTTTTGTGGTCTTACAACTTCTACAGTCTATTCTCCTGTGGCCCAGACCATATGGTATTTTGACTGAGGCTAAAAGGGCTGGTATAATTGAAACTGTACACATGCACTCTCCTCAAAGCACCACAAAACACCAGTACACCATCTCATATTAGAAGATAGAAGAATACCAAGGCATATCTAATACTATGAACTTGTTTGCTGCTGTTTATCACCCTAAATATGTATAGTTAGACCATATTTGTCAATGATCACATTTATATAAGGCTTTTCTACTTACATTGAGTACTGTCAATTGTACTGTGCTGGTTAAATTAATGACTCAAGTGAAGTAAGTAGTTTTAGTTTGTTACAAATATTTAAAAAAACAAAACAAAAACCTTTGCACAACATTATACTCTTTTCTTACGGCCTCAACTCCTTACGTTACATTATTGAAATACTTTTAAATGACTAATAGTTAAAGTAATAGTAATATGTATTTGCAGAACTCATAGTACTTTTAGTTCTGCTGAGCGGTGCCTTGTATATCCCCCACAGAGGCAGCCTTCACTCTGCTGCTGTACTGGGAGCTGTTGCAGTGGGAGGACCGGCCTCTTCGAGACTTCCTACACTATCCCTGTCAGAGCGAGTGGCAGCGCAAAGAAAACTTGAGCCGCAAAATACTGCACTACTTCAACAAGGGCAAGGTAGGGCACTGCATCAGTATGTATGTAGATTCATGTATCTTCTTTCCTGTTTTCTACATCCTATTAATGGCTCCCAAGTTTGGACAATATATGTGTATAATTTCATAATAAATCACTTTTCCATTTCCTGATGCCTTTGCAGTGTTGGGAATATGGGATCTCGCTGTGCCGGGAGCTGGCTTTCCAATATGAAAACTTATACGATTATCAGAGCCTCAGCTGGATACGAGTAAGTAAAATATTATTATTGTTATTCAGCTACAGCCATAATTACCTTTTGTAGGATTGATGATGAGGGTTTTTCAGGATCCTACACCTGCAGTTTAGTGTATGAGAATGTGCACCAAAAAAAAATAATAATAATAATAAAGTTATAATTATGCAGCAGTCATGACATTGTAACCTCCTGAATATGTTGCTCCATATGCAAAAAAGTTACTTCTGCAAACTGAAAATACAACACAATAAAAGCAGCTTTGGAGAAATTGAAAAAAAAAAAAAAAAGAAATTTTAGTATGATAAGAACAGACCATTTCTTTCCATTTCTCTGATTGGCTTATCCGCCTGTCAATCACAGCTGCCAGAAGTCCAGCTGAGAGGACCTGTCCCAGATTATAGTCTTTGCAAAGTATAAGAAAAGTCTGTAGTCTTGGCAGGCCAGGCTGCTCACCCACAATAACCAGACTATTAATAGCGTCTGTTGTTCTCAGTCAGTGATCATAATGTTCGCTTGGTTTTTATCTTTTAATTATTATTCACATGCAAAGTATTCACGTGCTTTTATTGAAATTGTGGCAGAAAATGGAGGCAGCATATTACGACAACATCATTGAGCAGCAGAGGATTGAACCAGAGTTTTTCCGAATGGGTTTCTACGGCCGCAAGTTCCCCTTCTTCCTCAGGGTAAGAAATGGATCTTAATGCAGATAGCTTTTTATTTATTCATAGATTTTTTTTTTTTACTGATTTACTTCTATTTCACCAATCAAATATACATTGCAATTTTTGCCTATAACCATACAGTAGTTCTGTAGTCCTAGCCCTATAGTTTGTTCTCTCATATCTTTTCAGAACAAAGAGTTTGTCTGTCGTGGTTATGACTATGAGCGACTTGAAGATTTCCAGCAAAGGATGCTGGGAGAATTCCCACAAGCCATTGCCATGCAGCACCCCAATCAACCTGATGACACCATTCTACAAAGTGATGCACAGTGTATCCTAAACTGACAACAGACTTTGAACAAATAGAAATTATGATGTTTTATATATGATGTTACATGTTGATCAGTGATTCTTAAAATGTGTATCTAAGCCTATTGCTTATATTATTTCTGAAGTCCTAATTTTGTGCTGATATTGCCTCATATAAGATCTTGTCTGCTGTGTTTTTTATTGCCATTTGTAGGTCTGTTGATTTACTTAGTTTAGTTTAGTTGGAATCAGCCTGTTTTGCTCTTATGTATTATGACAAATTGAAACAACATTTTTGCGACAGCATTTGGTGCAAAAGGTTTGAAATTCTCTAATCTAGACAACAAAATCTACAGTTAGTTTGTTCCTTCCCTGTAAATCCCAGCCTTGTCCATGTCTTGGCTGTTTAAGTCCATTTCATCCTTGACAAGGCCTCTCCAGACTTGCAGATCTACGCCGTGACTCCAGTGTCGGACATCTCAGACGTTCCTCAACTGGAGCGCGTCCCGGAGAGGATCAAAAGCTTCTACAGAATAAATAATGTCTCCCGTTTTCACTATGACAGGCCTTTCCACAAGGGCCCCAAAGACAGAGAGAATGAGTTTAGGGTGAGCCAGTAGCACTCACACAACACTGCAACATAATTTCATTCACAAATTAGATATTTTTGAAACAATTTTGAATAGCTTTATAAATGTGTTATTACTTTCTGATTACATGGTGTATGGCCAAAATAACAATATTAAGCACAAAACAGTATATTGCCCTCCTCCTCATTATTAAGCCATAATAAAGCCTTAATAACTGCATTATGCACTTGAACGTTGGGAATGGTGTTAAAATTGTGATTCACAGCTCAGACAAAAGCCCACAGTGATATAGTCTGACGTAATACCCCCAAAGGCCAAAAATAGGCCTTCTTCTATATTCATACATTTAAAGAAGTGCTATTTGTCTCACCAGATTTACCACAGTAGAGAATAATTATGCCCTTGTTTGTTTTGAGATCTGGAAATTACGTTTTTTCTAGGACAAGTGACTCATCCATTTAAACCCAAACCTTCCCATTACAATGCCTTACAGCACTGTCTCCCTGTGAAGCAGCTGCGTTAGTCAGAATAGGGTAAACTGATGCAATAACTGAGATTTGAATATTCTCTGATAAAAACTTCAAATTATTGCATTACAGAGTGTGACAACAATTCTGTACACGGAATAGCAGTTAAAATATGTAGTCCAAAGCCATAGAACATCAAGCAAACAGCTGAAAAACTACACATTTCTCCCATGTTTCATTGTTTAGCCAATTAGAAGTATTTCCACCTTCTTACAGAGTCTCTGGATTGAAAGGACAACCCTGATACTTTCCCGTCCTCTGCCTGGTATCTCCCGCTGGGCCGAGGTGGAGAGAAGAGAAGTGGTAAATTGAATTGTTAAAAATATTTAATCAGGTAGTGTCTAGTTTACATGTTGATGTTATGGCTAAATTAATATATATTTTTCAGGTGGAGGTGAGCCCGTTGGAGAATGCCATTTATGTGGTGGAGAATAAGACCCAAGAGCTTCGGACTCTCATTAGCCAGTACCAGCACAGACAGCATCATGGTAACATCAATCCCCTCAGCATGCTCCTCAACGGGGTCATAGACGCAGCTGTGAATGGAGGCATCGCTAGATATCAGGAGGTAAATCTACTACAGTAGAGAAATATATTTATTAATGTTTTTCTAATATTAGGAGATTTTTAATAAATTATGATATTTTAACAGGCATTCTTTGATAAGGACTACATCAGCTGTCATCCAGAGGACACAGAGAGAGTCACACAGCTCAAAGATCTCATGCAGGAACAGGTGTGGACAAAAAATACATCAAAACTTTTAACTGTCTAATTTGATCACTTATTAGGTACTACGGTGTGGTCATAGTGGTTTTGCTCAGAAGAAAAAATAATACATGTTTAAACATCTAATATGTTCTGTAGAAAAACAGCTAATTATCTGCCCCTGAGTGTTCAGTCGTTTACAAGTTGTTTAGTAAATTAAATGAATGTATATGTGTATTTATGTGCATATCAATGTAAGACATAATTTTGCATTTTTATGATAGGTCCACATTCTCGGGGTCGGTTTGGCCGTCCATGAGAAACTTGTGCACCCAGAAATGAGACCACTGCACAAAAAACTGGTGGACCAGTTCCACATGATGAGGACAAGTTTACACCACGTGAGTTATTCTTCTATTTATAGTCCTGTAGCAACAACATCACCATGATGCACTTTCTTTTGTTGTATTATCATGTTGTTTTTTTTTTGGTTAATTGGGTTAATGTGTATATTGGCAGAGTGGTAAATTGGCCCCTATTGAAAAACTGAAATAGTGAATTTGCCAAGGGAATATCTGGGCACTGAGTGTGCAAAGCCAAATTGCCATATCTGCTGACAAAGGCTCCAGTCACCCCTAACAAGGGTATTCTAATGTAATTGAACAAATGTATTATTGACTCTTGTTAATGATTGTGTCCCAGCAGGGAGTGCCAGGGGTGGACCGGTTTGGACCTGCCGGCTGCACAGGAGTGAACTCTCCCAGAGGAGTCCTATCCACCCACAGTCACATGAGTCCAGAGAGCATCCGACTAATGCACAGACACAGGTCAGACCTACCATCTTGACCAAATTAACAACTAAAATGATTATTATGTTGTGCAATATTTTGGGGAAGCTGTAATAGAGGTGATATTGTTTTGTCTTGCAGCCCTTTAAATCTACAGGGTTCTATCCGCCACTCCTCCTCCTCTCTGTCCTCCCACACATCCAGTGAGGCCGGGAACCTGGTCATCATGACGGATGGGCTGATGGGGGAGCACCCTGAGGAAGCCATGCACATGCAGGTGCACCTTCACATTAAGGATAGGGCATAGTGCAGTGTTAAAATGTAGTAATAGTAATAGTAATATTGACAGAATTAACAGACCACATTTATTTAACTGGATTTGTGGAAAAAGCTGTAATCCTCACAGCCTTGAATTCATGAATTGATTTAGGTTCGTTACAAGCCTATCAGACCAGAGATAATGTGAATATAAACAAGGAATAGTCTTATTTCTTAATAGACTTTCCTAATAGTTTATTTCAATCCATGTGTTCCAGTCATATTTACACATCTCTGCACAGTACAGACATAACCCAGGATATATATATATAACAAACACACAAATATTTTCATATAAGATGTACTTTGCATTGCAAAATATCAACATTAACCAACATTTTTGGTCACAGTTATTATACCATTCAATTCCTATTTTTTCTGTCATTTTTCTATGATGTCAAAAAAAATCTTTCTCTTTCTAGCCAAGTCCTTCCTCCTCTAGTCTGAGCTCAATTCGCTCAAACTCTTCCCAGATTATTAACTCTGCACCTTCCAGTGCCAGAGGTAAACAGCCAAACAAAAACACTATTCTGGCTCATATTAAGACTCTATTGAAGATTTAATTGATTTTCCAACCCTGTGTGTAGGATCTCCATCTCTGCCGGACAAAGCCAAACACAACCGAGAAGTGATGATGCTGCTGCCTTCTCACCGCGAAAGGGCAAACAACATGTACTACAACATGGCTGAGAATGGACAGGTATCAATTAGACCAGAGCATATAATAACTGACCAATTATATGTGCTGTATTTAAAATGCTCCCTTTTAAAACCCGCTAATGATGTGTTTCTTTTTGTAGAACAACCACATGCAGCGTGCCTTAATTCAGCAAGTCAGTCCCTGTAAGCCGTGCACCGATCCTCATATGAACCTGCAAGAGAAAGGTAAGCAGTCAATATACCAAAACATGAAGGCAAAACTACAACTACAGCCCATGTCTGATGTACATGTCTTTTGTCCAGTCTTTACAAATACTCAGAACAGCTGGAGTTTGGATGGAGATAACAGAGAGTCCTATATGCCCCCTTCAACTGGAGGTTCCATAATGCCCCCAGCTCCACCCAGATCCTTTCCACAAGGTCAGTTTAGAACAGTTTTGCTCTGATTTTGTACTGCATGCCTGCTTTGAGTGTGTTAGGGTAGGTCTTATCATATAGTCATGTCTAAGATTTACAAAAAATACAAACAAGATGATCACTGAGCTCCAAAGTGTTTCAGCCTAACTGTTTAACATTTTGTTAATTTCCAAAGTGCTACACAGAGGCAGAAAAAAAGTATAAATGTTCAATTTGATATTACTAGTACTAAAACAATAAAATATAATATAAACAGTAAAACCGTAAAATCATTGAATTAAATAAATTTAGAAATTAATTTAATAAATAAATAGAATTATAGAGGATGACCACTTTTGAGTTCTTTATGACCAAATCTATTTTACATTTCATCCTATAGGACACTTCCTGATGCACTGTGATGCATTCCACCACCAGAGCACCGAGCCCCCTCCTGCTCTGCCTGTGCGCTCTCTCAGAAAGGTACCACCTCCATGAATCTTTAATCAACAAAATGCCCTTTACTTGCCACCTCCATGTTAGAGTGACATCCCAGTATTTCTGCTGCACTTCAACAGTATTACACAGACACACACACACTGAAAACTTGCATTTATTTTATTATTGAACATGCTATACATATGCAGTATAGGTTACTTCTGCATTTCCTGTCATTTATATCTAATTTGTTAACAGTGATTGACACTTGATTGATATGTTTTAAAAAAAAAGTCAAGCATAGTTATTTTGGTCTCACACTATAATCATTCTGTGTTTTTTCTGTCTTCATATTGAACGCTCCCACGCATAAGACAAAGACCTCCTCCATACATACTGACAAACACTGGCATCCAATTAGGCTGTCAGGAAAATGACTGATCCACAAATATAATGTAGGCTATCTTTACCAGCAGCCCATATAGAGTTCAATAGGGCCTTTGTTAGGAGACTTTAGGAGCTCAAACAATACCCATGTGACAGTGTACTGCCTGTATGTCTTTTTCTGCTGTATTGATTCTTTATGAAAGAACTAAAACTTCCTATCTCTCTTCATTCCAGTCTCCGCTCCACCCGATTCCTGGTTCACCGACCAGCCCTCAGTCGGCACTAGGGGGCAGTAACTCCACTTTATCAGGGAGTGCAAGCAGTGGTGTGTCCTCCCTGAGTGAGAGTAACTTCGGGGGCCAATATCCGGAGCCTGGTCCCATCAGAAATGATGCACTGGAGCCTCTCCCCAGTCACCTGTGGTCCCCCCCAGACGAGTACATGTCCTCCCCTTACCTCCACATACACTATGGGGGATCAGAGTTAGAGCCTGTGGACCCAGTGCGACCCTTCCACTACCGGAGCCCCACGTCCCACCCGCACACCCATCAGCACCCACACTCTCACCCTCATGCCCATCCTCACCCCCATGCTCACCCTCACATGGGACTGGACACAGGGCACTCACACGGACCTCCGCCCGCGCATCACCACCCCACCCCCCATGGACCACATCACATCCCCTACCGCAGACCTCAGCCTCCTCCAGCGGTCCCACCCAAACCTTACCTGAGAGAGGGGTGCATCCCAGAGGAGGAGCTAGCCCCTCAGCCCATCCCGCTGCCCAGACGAATCTTCCACTCACCCCACAGCCACAGGGACGACGGGGTCAAACACGCCTGGGAGACGTGCATCAGTGAGGAGCACGAGGAGGCGCAGTGATGGGGCTGGATTCATCCAAAAGTATGAGTCTTGTTTTCGTTCCTTTATCTGCAAAGACACAGGCACCAGAGCCAACTGTGTTGGTGCAGATTAGGGAAACAAACAGCTCTAAAAAGATGATCAACTGTTTCTGCTCCAGTGAGTTTATGTGTTGATGAAGACACTGACTGTTCAGACCTGAACATGATTGTACACAACTGTACAACTAGTTTGTGAGCATGTTTTCCATTTGAGATAAACTCCACTGTTTTGTGAAAGATGACAATATGACCATACTCACAATTGTTGGTGCAGCTGTTGCCGCTCTTCATTTAGCTTTGTCATTTTGCACCACAATGCAACACAGATGGCTCTTTTTACAGTCCAGTGACTTTTGTGCTTAAAGCTACATTTACAGTATAGAATATCCTTATTTTGATAAATTTGCTACATTGTAGTGTTTTCAAAAGCGTATCTCCATAATGTTTTTAAAACACTGTTAAGTGCTCCTTAATAGTGAGTCATATCAGTGGTGCACTCTGATGCTGCCAGCTCCATAACCTGCAGGTCCTGGGACATTACAGTCACTGGTGAATATTCATCCATACAAAGTGTATGGACACAATATGAATGTATTTAGATGAGATGTTATTTATATTGCACAAGATGCAAAACTGGATTTTGTTCAAGTGCTTTAAGTCTCTGTAGACGTGTGTACTTGTTCCTTTTGTGAGACGGGAGATTGGAGCAAATAAAGTGGAGGAGTGGACAGAGTAATGATTGTTACAGCTCGGACATAAAGAAGATCTCACATGAGGACTCTTACCTTTAGCACCTGCGGGACACAAACATAGCAGCACATCTGTCTCTGCTTCCTTCATCTTTCCTCTCGACTGTGTAACAGTGAGGGCTATCGTGGACAGGCGCGGGCCAGTGTCAGACATGCCTACTACCTGCCTTAAGTGCACTCAACGCAGTTTCACCTCTCACCTGGACATTCACCAACACTACTCCTTATGTGCTCAGTGGTGGAAAAAATGGATCTGCCTACTTACATTTCTCTATGGTTTTGTTCCGCTTTGGTTACAGATTGTTGTTTGATTTGTTGCGCTGATATTTCTCCTTCTGCCTGCAGCAGTTTTCAGTCATTTAGTTTATGTGGTAACTAATTATGTGTTTGCAAAAGCCCAGAGTGAGTGCATGGTTTTACTTTAGTGACATGGAAGCGGAGTGCTGTATGCTCGACGATGCAGAACAAGCTGGAAGGATATAGCTAATATTTTACAGTTGTTTTCCTGCAGGTGGATGCTTTGTGTTACTGTACATCAAGTTGTCAGCTGACTAGACAACATCTATTTTTGTATGTAGGGTCATCAGTGTGTGACATATCTCAGACAGAGAGAAGGTACTGCATAGGCTGCTGTACTTTGAATCAGAATGAGGATAGAGTATATAGATTAGTGAATATTTATGAGTATTTGAAGGAATGCTTATGGGTGAAGAGATACTCACAATATAGGTACAATAGAATTTTTGTAAATCTGTTATTGTACATACTGCAGTATTGTGAAATATTTTTGAGAATTATTGCCAATGCCCCAAAAGCGTTTATTGTTGTTTTGTGTATATACATGTAATCCAGAGATTAATGTAATTGATAAATATCTATAATTGGTGTTTGGAAAAAGGACAAATCCATCTGGCTGTGGCTGTCTCCACTGTTCTACTCATAGAAATCCTTTATACACTTTTCAATGTGCTTTCCTGTACATATGGTGTTAGCATGATCAAACAGTGTTTGGTTGTAATAGTGGTTTTCCTACTCCCATAACTGCTGTGGTATGGAACTCATTAACAATACCAAACATTAAAGACAATCTTTTATCAGCACACTGTGTCTGTGTTTGTGGTTCTCACATCAGTCTTATGGTTAGACAGCAGAGGGCGCCCTTTTCTGAGGAATAAGTAGGGATAGGTTTTATTTTTTAATTATCAATACTGTAAATTGTACAGAGGCTTAAATATTTTCACAGCTTTTCATTTTCATTTTTTTAGAATTTGGTATGAATTATTAGCAAAAATATAATTGGTCAAGGCAATAATACAATGTCTGCATTATACATTTTTGACTAAAATTTGCATTTTTATTTCTTGAAGTTCTTGAAGACCCCTAATGATATGAATATGAACTAAAGGGTCTGGCACTACGTCCTAGGGCAGAGCATTTCACTATATAGTCTTTAGAAAGAGAAAAGGCACCAGACATACACTTGTCAGCACCTGTAGAACCTTTGAATTAAATGTTGTGAAAGGAGCAGGAAATAAAATAGTTTAATAAATGAAACATTACAGATTAAGAATTAGCTGAACATTCAAAATAAGATTTTACACTGAATTGTACACAGAACAGTCAGTACAGTATCATTGCTCAAATTATTTAAAAAAATCCCCTAGACAAACATTTATAAACCTCATCGGGCAAACATAACATACAAAAGCATTGTACATGGAGCAGTTTGTATAAGTTTCATTTACAGATATAGGATCAGTACAGTCGGCCTTTAGACAGAGATAACATGTTTTTTGTTGAATGAGCCCCCTGATGTATTTTAATCCTCAGTAATAATATCCAGAAACAAAAAGTCACAAGCCAGTGTCCTTTTTTTCAGCCCAAGCCTGGATAAATGTAAGGACTGTTTTATGATCGTAGTCAGGTGTTAAAAATACAAAAAAGCCAATCACTGCACACCAGGACGGAGATGATGTGAGACTGAACTTTAAATAATCTAAACATAAGAGGACACAACTTCCAAACTGTGAACATTTACTGTAGTATCTGCTCAGATAAAAGACCAACTATTTTTACAACGTCCACATGTCTTAAACAATTGTATTTATTGTGCTGTTTCCATGGTGCATCAGGAAGGGCATCTGACAGCAGAAACAAAAAAGATGGTGATGATGAGCCAAGAAGGAAATGAGCCAAAATGTTGTAACAGTGACAAGTCCGCCTTTTGTTGGAAGCTTCAAAATATTTTCAATTCATAAATATTTTAAAATTCATCTTCATTGGTCTTTTCTTTGTAAATAAAAGTTAAAATAGTCTGTGCCAGTGGCTATGGCTATGTAAGGTTGGAGAAGTTCGCTTTTAACTTCAGTAAGGAGCAAACTTCTGCCTTTCTGGCTTCTTGATACAGTTAGCCGTAGAGATCTTGGTTGTATACGCTGCAATAGGGGAGGGGGCAGCCGACGCAGCCACATTTGGAGCGGGGTTGGACAGAGTCAGAAATGGGATTGATTTGACCCCCAGTAGACCAGACAGGGGGAGAGCTGCACCATAAGGAGCACCCAGCATATGGGCCGGCGTCAGGGCACCCATTGTGGCCAGAGAGGGTGCAGGGGAGGTGGCTGGAGAGGCGGACTGAGCAAAGGGCATGTTGAGGTCGACTGGAGCCGACATACTGGTAGCCTGCGCAGTAGACTTGGCTGTCTCTAAACTGTGCGGCAGAGAGTAAGAGAGGATCAGGGGAACAGTGTTAGTCAATGTGGTTATAACAAGGTTTGGAGAAGAAAGAAAAACACCAGTTCCTACCACAAGGGGTGCCTCTATAGACTCAATAAAACTCACTATGTTTTGGAAATTAAGTTCAGTCCAAAGTCAACACATTTAGTACAAATTAGGCAAAATATTTACATTATAAATATTCTTCTTCATCTTCTACCCTCACTCTTTACAACTTTTGACCCCTTGATGCTTGACTTCTTAATGCTCATATTTGTTTTTCACTTATTGAGCTTGTCTTGTATATGGGTTATGGTCTTGTATCGATATGCACCTATGATGTACTACAAGCCTTTTTCCCTTTGTGACCAATTACTAGCAGCCCTCAGATAGACCTCATTATCACACATCACTCTGTAGTGTGACCTTTGACCCTTTTAAAACAATGCGCTTCCTTCTGGCAGCCCTTAGGCTATTCATTATATTGACTGTAGATGCCACTGGGAAATGTAGGCTTATACTAGGACTAAACTAGCTAAAACTATGGGCTGAACAAGGGCAAAACAGTTACCAAAGATTACATCAACAATGAACAAGACAAGAACTACCCTGAAGCTATAATTTTACTAGACTTAATTAGATTAAGTCTAGTAAAATTATAGCTAATTATCGGTACGTCTTGTTAGTGGTTTCACACAATGGTGGGTCTCTTACCAGGAGGTAATCAAGTACTGGGCCAGGTTGATGCTGACTGGAGTTCCGGTGATGGTAACATGGCGGTCAGTGGTCCCATCCAGTTGGCTCCCGATCTTGATTTGGGCTCCAGAAACCTGCCGGATCTCGTTGATTTTAGTCCCCTGCCGACCAATGATGGAGCCGATCAGCTGTGAGAGAGAGAGAACCAAATCAGGACTTTACCAGGAAAAAAACCCCAAGAAGAACCAGAACTTAATCAAAGCTAAAATAAAAAAAAACAGAAAACTAAACCAGGACTAAATCATGACTAAACCAGGACTAAAACGAGACTAAATCATGACTAAACCAGGACTAAAACGAGACTAAACCAGGACTAAACCAGGACTAAAACGAGACTAAATCATGACTAAACCAGGACTAAAACGAGACTAAACCAGGACTAAACCAGGACTAAAACGGGACTAAACCAGGACTAAACCAGGACTAAAACGGGACTAAAATGGTGCAAAACCAGGACTAAAACAGGACTTAGGATACTGAAACAGAAAACAGCCAAACTGAATTTAACCAGTGTTGTGATCAGCACTAAGTTGCACTACGTAACTTTTCTTTCACCCCTCCAATGGTCTCCACGGTGATGTGATTGCTTTGCCTAGAATGTTCCATGGTATGACATTAAATATATCTATCTCCGTGGAGAAAATCAGGTGGTGCCACCAGCTAAAGTTACAGGTTAGATAGGTGGAGAGATGACCCGACTCACTGTAAAAATGTATGCATGTTTTTCATGTTTTTTAACAATAAAATTACCTGTCATGAAATAAATGTCTAATAGATAAGTTTTATGCCACAGTGCGGAACATTCAAGTCAAAGCATTAGCATCTACATGGAGACAAGTAGATGAGCCTCCAACCAGAAAAGTTACTTAGTGCACCTTTAACAATAATCAAATCCAGACCTACCCGGAGGTTTAACTTGTAATTAAGAAAAGGAAATAAGCTGACTCTAAATTAACCTGAGGACTGAGGACTAGACATGATTAAGTAAAGGCCTTGCAAGTGCCACAAGAGATCAGCTGCTTTAAAATCACAGGGTTTGATAAATCATTTGCTGGGATGGGGCCAGCTGATGTTGCTGGAAGTGACGCTTCTACAGGAGACAGAGCAGTTTGAATATTGCATTGTTTGTCTCAGTCATAAATCATGTCCGCAGCTCTTCCTGACTCCTCTAATTGGTCTGTGTGAACACTGGAGGAGCAGACCAGCGCATTTGCCTTCATTTATCTGTATGGCTAAAAGGATATCGATTCGTGAGAGCCGTGATGACTTCCCAAACAAATCACTTCCCAAACACACGTTCACAGCTAGAGGCCTCTGCGCTCTAATGGAAATCATAATGGGAAAATAGTGCATATATGTAGCATTAACACTCAGACCTGCTGGCTCCAGTCTGATGCAGTTAAATGCGGTTCGTAGATTGTTTATATTATATATATATTATAATTTAATAATCGTGGATCCACTGTGTACACGTATGCAACTTTATTTGCAGCTTCCTCGTGACATTGCGCCAACAACATAATGTGTATAACATCAAAGTCTCTGTTAACATCCTCTCTGCCTAAATAATTTAAAAAAATACACGGTTAGCCACCAAGTATGATGCTCTCAGTGCATTGGCCGCCAGTGACTTTTTCTGTCCTTCGTGACCCTGTTTTTTTCTTTCAAAATACTCCGGGGGCTTGTATTTTAATCCAGGGTGCTTGGTCTCCAAGTGGTGAAACAGTTTTGAAGGCTTCATTGCCTCATTACAGAGCTGGTCTGGTTATGCAAAGCGGGCTTGAACTCCTGGTACTGTCCTGGTCTGTTAAAAGCCTTCTTTTTCTTGGAAGTTGTAGGCTCTTTTTCTGTCTCTTCACTGGGCCTTTCCCCTTCAAAAAGAAATGTTCCAAAGATGTCTGTTTTTCACTCATTTTGCTAATTTGTGGGTTACATTTTTGGCGCTCAAGTGACCGAGATATAACCGAGAGAATCCGGTCATTTTTAAAAAATAAAAGATTTTTCATAATAAAAGATTGTTCAGACTCAGATAATAAATACAATGGAAATAATTTATTATTTCTTGGGCGGCCAGTGGCCTGGTACCAATTGATCCATGGACTGGTACCGGTCCGTGGCCCGGTGGTTGGGGACCACTGCACTAGTGCACGCAGACACTGGGGGCGAGGTGGGTTAAGTGTCTTGCCCAAGGACACAACGACGGCATTCATGTGTGGGAGCTGGAATTGCACCGCTAACGTGTGGGTCACTGGATCTAACCACTGAACTTATGGTGTTGTTACATCGAGAGAGGGATTCGAACCACCAATCTTTACCAGGAGATAGTGTCGGGGTTATACTATCAGATTGCAGTAGCCGGTGACAGTGATGGAGCACCTGTGCGTGTGTGAGCAATGACGCATGAGACCAACACACAACATGCTAACACAAACTCGTCCCTGCCCACATTCCTGTCCCGAGTCTGGGCTTCTTTTGGAGACCGGGGCTGATTTGTTACAGTGACCTGCTGCTCTGAGCTATTATTATCAGAGCAGTTGATACAGGAGCAGAGCCAGCAGTAACTCCACAGACAATAGCACCCCGGATCACACATATCGTCCCATATCTCTGCTCCGGCTGTGACCTGTCAGCCCGGTCTGCACGGAACACGTCAGACAGTGGGGTTCCTCTGTGATGTTCGTATACTCTTGTTAAGTTGTCTTGTCACGGTGAAACATACAATCAGGGCTTTTTGTGGTTAGTTCTTTTCCAAATGTTAGGGTGCGTTCATTACTAGGTGCATTCATTACTATCGTGACATTATAAGGTTCTTTTAATGTGAGGTGAAGGGTGGGTAAGGTCTCATGATAGAGTTTATGATTTAACTTTATTTTACAGATGAAAAAGACTGTCAGTGAGTGAAAGTTCAACATCTTTGTAAGCTCCAAGGGGAAATAATTCCTGGTGAAATAGTCGAATTATTCTTTCACAAATCACTCCTGTCAGCTGAACATTTTTGCTACAAAACTAATCTGGCAAGTATGTTAGCCTAATCCCTTACAAAAATTCTAAAGGTTTTGTTTGATAATTTCTTTCTACACCTATCTTACAAGTCTATAACAGCATGTATATATATATATATATAGAGAGATTTTTTTTAAAACTTTGTTTACTTATGATGCAACCTTCATTTTGCCTGTAAAATATGTCAAATATTTGCCTTGCTATAGTTCTTATTTAAACGCATTGATTTATCCTTACAATACCCATACCGGAATAACCAACAGACTGCCGCTTTAATGTGTTTTCTAATAAAAGTATTGCTGAGATGCTGTGGACTTGGAGCATAAGTGGCCTATATGTGCTGTACGTGCTGAGCCAGTGCTTTAGAAGGACACAGGAAGAGGGATGAGATGGTGAAGAGGCAGACATTTTTCTCCAGGCTAAATCCTCTCCGTACAGAGCACCTAGAACGCTGACTGGGGTAAAGCACTTTGTGAATGCACCAGTGCCAGCCTCAGAGTCGGAGCAGAGCAGAGCGGGGCCTGGGGGGCAGAGGGGGAGCAGTGTGGGGCTGTGGGGGAAGAGAGAGGGGCAGAGAGAGGGGCAGTGTGGAGCTGTGGGGCTGTGGGGGCAGAGAACCGGGCTCAGGGCTAAGTGCTCTCTTCTGGAACAATGGTGCGAGCTACACCTGTCCCTGTCACTACAGCCCCTACTGGCCATTCCTCTGAAGCATTGTGCCACAGGGCTATGCCTCTCTCTCTTCTTCTCTGTCTCTGTCTTTCATTGCCTCTCTCTGCCATTCTATCTCTTTCACTGTTGGTCTGTCACACTCCTTCTCCCTTCTCTCCCTCTCGCTGTGTCTCTCTCTCTCTGTCTGTATTTTCATTCCCTCTCTCCCAGTCTGTCTTTCTCACTGTCGGCCTGTCACACTCCTTCTCCCTCCTCTCCCTCTCACTCTATCTCTCTCTGTCTCTGTCTTTCGTTCTTTCTCTCCCATTCTATCTCTCACTGTTGGTCTGCCACACCCCTCCCCGTCCACTGCACTCTTTCTCTCTCTCTCTCTCTCTCTCTCTTTCTCTCACTCAGTTTCTCTTTCTTTTTCTTATTTTTTGTAAATGGTGATAGCAATATACTTTAGTTTTTTGTAAATAACACAAGGTATGAATTAAATGTAATGGAAAAATGTTTTTGACAGACACTGTAAAAATCTAAATCTTTTTCTCCTTCTCCTTCTCTTTTTGCTACTCTCGTTTCTCTCTCTTACTCTCTCTGTCTATCTCTTATTTCTCTCTCACTGTCTCTCTCTTTTCTCTCTCTCTTTCTCTCTATGTGTCTCTCTCTCTCCCCGTCTCTCACTCTTTTTACTGCCCCCCCCCCCCCTCTCTCTTTCTGTATATTTCCGTGCGCATGTGGGGCTGCTCTGGGACAAAAGCCTTGAGGCATGTGAGATACGCTGCTCCAGGCCAGTGCCACATCATACATCACACATACAGCACACAGAGCAACAGCCAAGCCAAGTCGTTTCATCTCATTCAAACTATAATAAACCTTCACATCTTATGAAATGAATGCGACTTCCAGTAAGCCCGTCTATTTCTCAGAAACAGTGGTGAAAACAGTACTGAAAAACTGTTGTATGAAAATTGAAGCATGAATAAAAACGTACTTAATTACAAAGACAAATACTGGTGCCAAATTAGTACACATGAATAATACTAGTCAACGTACTAGTTCCTTTGTTGCACTTTAGATTAGTTTTCTATAAAACATCTATAAACAGGACTAATTAAACAGTTAAAAGCTCAGAGCAGGTGGTGTGGTGTTCTTATATGTGTTTGTTGTGTAAAAAGGAGCAGATAAAATAGTCAGACAGCTGTGCATCGGGATGATTGGGCACTATAAAAGTAGCTAATACACTTACATGGCTATAAGTAAGTTAAAAAATCTACTCAAAAAGTACAATTACCAAAAAAATGTACTTGTTTACTGTATAATGTGACAATTTGTAATAGGTTACCCCTGCTCAGAAGAGAATCTAGATGATGTTTTATATATACTGCAAATCCCCTGAGACCTGTGTACTGTATGCATTCATAGTAGTGATAAGTGCGAGATGTCAAGAGGCGACTTGTGTAGAATGAGCTGCTGTAAGGCTCAGATTGGGGAAACATCAGATCAGAGCGCAGAGGCAGAGGATCAGTGTGTTTGGGTATTGGCTGTTTTGACAGCAGACAGCTCTAAGTAGGTCAGGAACATGAGAAGATTTGCAGAGCACTCATGAGATGCTACTGCAGTCAGAACAACTTTACTCAAGCATCTATACTTTAAAAAGTCAATGCTAACATATCAACATCTCTATTGGTAGTGTCACTTATACGATCAGTGACATTTAGGTGTGACTGTAAAATGTGTCAACTTACATCATTGGGTATGAGAAACTCCTGAGATGTCTGAGAGTTTGAGTCCAACCCTGAAATAAAATAGAAAATTATCAAAACATATTTTACATCGGTTGAAATGGCTATGGGAGAAGTAATGTAGCAAAACCACAATATATATTCTAACAATTTGATGTCATTTGTTACTTTTCTTGCATCCTGAAGTTGCTCCATAAGTTTTTCTCTATGTCTTGGGGATATAAAAGAGTTGAAAAATCACTAATGAGAGACTGCCTAAAGGTAACAAAAACTACTTAACTACCTCATACATTGATTTAAGTATAAGTCACATTATTAAGCATAATGTAAAGGTCCTATATTACACAAAATTGACTCTTGTGAGCTTTAAGCCATGTTAAAATGTTGTTACCTCATCAAAAAAATCTCCAAAGCTCAAAATGCTCACTTCCATCTTGTCATGTCCTGAAGTGGTAGTTTTCACGTTAACAGCTACACAAAAAAACACAATGGAGCACTTCCTGTACTACCACATGATAAGGTGGAACATAGTGTTTTCCAATAGAGAAAAGAACAAAATATGCAAGGTTTGTGCATTAAACACGTGTGAAGGAAACAAAACACAACTCCAGGTATGTTTTTGATGAAGAAACAACATCATAACATAGATCAGACAATAGCGTAATATGCTCTTTAACTGATAGTAGCATCTTGCGGTTTACTTTCTTTTCTGAATAATAAACTAAAAAGAAGACTTCATGCCATTTTGCTTTTTGTAAGCTTGATATTTTCTAGCATTTGTAACACTTGAACACATACCAGGTATAATGGTGGAGGCCTGGGACACTGGACTGAGGCCCTGCTGCAGAGACAGTTGGTGTAGTTTGGCCAGCTGTGGAGCAAACAGAGAAAAAAACATCAGGAACAGGCCATGCAATACGTAACATAGTGAGGATTTAGGTCCTACCTCAGACTGTGGAATCCCATAGGGGTTCTGCAGAGCATACGCCTGAAACAGAGTCCACTGCATTAGAGGAATTGCTGCAATAAAACACTGGCAATGACTATAAATCTGTGGGCTAATAATGAAAGTGGCTATGAGTCAATAAACAGACCAGTTCTATGGGATTATAGGCAAAGTGTTCCACTGCACACATATGTATGTTGATTGATAAATACAAATACATTAATTTACATGTCAAACAGAGATTTAGCAACAGGAATAAGAAGCCAGTGTAGTCAGTAGAGAGGATTGTTCATTATAGGTGCACTACATAACTTTTCTAGTGGAAGGTCCATTACCCAAGAGTTTCCAAGGAGATCTGTTTTGAATGTTCCACAGTATGACGTTAAACTTATGTATCTCCATGTAGACAAGCGTGTTTTCAAGATATTTAGGCACAATAAACTGACATTGCAATGGAAGAAATACTAGAAAGATACGTTTAATGCCATAAATTCAATAATGTATATTAGGACAAAAGCAGCTGGCAGACCCCGCAACTGGAAAAAAACAACAACAACTTGCGTAATACATCTTTAAAGGGTCCATATCATACTATTTTTTCATCTATCTTATAATGTTCTTTCCTCATAAAACCATACATAAGCACTTATTTCATTCAAACATGTTTAACACACAAACTCCGGACATTTAGGCTGAGTTCTTCTCTCAAATGGAAACGCCTCCATTCCACCTTGTGATGTCAAGTGGCAATACAGGAAGTGCTCCACTGTGTCTCTTAAATTTCATATATCTTCACTAGAATCATTTGGATGATTTCAGAACTAAAAGTAAACTGTTGCTGTTAACATGAAAACTACCACTGCATGACATTGTAAGGTGGAAGGAGTATTTTGAGCTGTGGAAATATAGACAGGCTAATAATAAAGGATTACTCAAACATGTGAAACAAAACACTACTGTAGGTATGTTTTAGATGAGGTAACAACATTCTAACATGACTTAAAACTCAAAAGAGTGAATTTTGCGTAATATAGGACCTTTAATAGGAGTCATCTTCCCTGAAACTCTAAGCCAAATAAATATGCAATGTAAAGACAGATGATCGGTTCAAGGACAACATGAGAGAAACAAAAACAGCAACAGCAGGTTTTAAACTACAAATCCAATTTTGACATTCTCCACTCACAATTTTTGGGTGAAATGCAAATAATGGTTTTAAAGTCGGGCTGCGAGATCACAATCAAATCAAAATCGCTGTTTGAATGGACGCAATTACGATGTGAAGTACCATCATTTCTTCCATGAACAACAAAACATCCTGCATGTTCTTATTCTGCTTTAAAAGTGCTAAATGCGTAGTTTAGATCTGTGTAAACATGTTCTGAAAAGTGATTCTTGTATTAGTTTGTCAGTTCATATTTCAGTCTTTTTGTCAAGTCTTCTGGACGTGCTTAAAATCTAAACTTTGAACAGAATCCTATAATTAAAACATACATTCTAAATCTATTCACAACTGCAATGCATGAAGGAAAAATCACAATTCAATTTTCCTTTTTTTTCAAACCGTGCAGTCCTGTTTTAAAGTCTAACAAAAATGTCTCTCAAGTGGACACATGTTATTGTTTACAGTGACCCCCATGTCCCCACCTCCTGTATTTGTTATTGCAGGCAGTAGAGCAGCAGCCCTTCCCCTGTTGGGCAGCTCTGTGGCAGACAGCTCTGAGCTTAACTGGATTCCTCCTGACGCCAGCCGCCTGTCTACAGTTACCATCCCTCTGGACAACCATAAAACAGGGAGGAGCTCAGCCAGGCAGGCCAGTCAATATACAGTATGTGTATCAATACCGTACATTTGAGCAGTTTAATATGAGGACAAATATGGACTAACAGCAGCAGCTCAAGTGTGATCTCCTGAGCTATTCTTGGGTCCATTGCGTCTGATGCAAGTACATTTAAAGTAATGGTGTAGTGGTGTAGTGGTGTAGCGGCGCAACAGTGCAGTTTAAAGGTGCTATATTACACAAAATTGACTCTTGTGAATTTTTAGACATATTAGAATGTTGTCACCAAATCAAAACATACCTGGAGTTTTGTTTTGTTTCATTCACACATGTTTGAGTAAGCCTTTATTATTAGTCTGTCTACATCTCCAAAGCTCAAAATGCTCTCTTCCACATTGTGATGTCATGTGGTTTTCAAGTTAACAGCTACCCTTTACCTTCTGTTTAATAGAGATTGGCAATTCCAGGGCAAAAATGATCCAGTTTATTCCAGTGAAGGTGCATGGAGTTTAAAAACACAGTGGAGGACATTTTGTATTACCACATGACATCACATGGTGGTACAGAGTGTTTTCCATTTGAGAGAAGAGTTCAGCCTAAATATGCAGGAGTTATGTGTAAAATATGTGTGAATGTGAGCAAAACACAACTCCGGGTATGTTTTTGACAAGAAAACAACATTATAACATAGATCAGAAAATAGTGTAATGTAATACTCATTTATAATTTTAGCCTGTTAACCACTTGCCTGACAAACTAGTCCATTTATGCAGGTTTCTGGATGATACAATACTTTTTTGGTAAATGATAAAAGGGTCTGTTTCCTTGGAGATGTTATTTATTTGCATGGAATATTCCATACTCTGGCATTTAACATATATATCTTGCATTTATCCAATTGCAGGTGTTTTATAGCTCAGAAATTCCTTGAAAAACCAGAATTTTTACTGTGAGCAAACTCACCTCTCCACAGATCTGACCTTTAACGTGACCTTTTGGTCTCACCTTTAGCTTCATTTAGATAAGTTTAATGCTGTACTGTAGAAAATTCCAAGCAAAGCAATAGCATCTCTACGGATACATGCATGCGATAGACCTTTCATCAGAAAAAAGTTACATGGTTCACCTTTAAATGAATAAATATGATCATTTGAATAAAGACGGATGTATTTGTGTGACCTGTTTTCATGTCTTCTGAAGTTATGTGTCTAAAGCTGGCATATTTCTGTAGCAGATCTAAAACAGGACAATGGTGTGGGATAATTGTATCGTATTACAGGGCACAGCTCGTCTGCTCCCCTCAACAATGACCAGGGCTTACATTCAGCTGTTGTTGTTAAGACCCGCGCCAGATGAGACTGATGCTCTGAGTACATTTGGACATACTGAACCTCTGCTCTCACATTCCCCAGCCCACCCCTGGCTTCTCGAATCCGCTGCCTGCAGTGTTTGTGTTATTTCTGGAGTCATCACACAGATTTGGGGGTCCACGTACCTGCTGGAGGTCCAGAGCTCCTTGTGCAACAGAGTACAGCGGGTGTGGGGCATATTCTGATGCTTCAAACATCTACAAACACAGAGGAAATAAAAATGTGGGCTCTCTCAAAATCTGGTACAAGATGGTGGTATATGCATAACTATTTAATCTTTCATCACGTTTATTGTTTTGTAGATGTATCAGCTACGTTTGACCTATCTATTAATGCCACATGTGTAAACTGTATTTCACATATGTTGCTGGATTAGATTACTTTCAAAAGCTGTCCTGTCCTGATCCTGCCATGAACTGTATATAGAATTAAAGGGAGTGTGACGTCACCCATAGCATTCGGCTCCAATCAAATCAAACTCATCAAGGCTAGCAGTTATATGGGTGAATCTGGAGCCGAGTTCCAGCCGAGTTCCAACAACAACCAAACAGTCAATCCAGAGCGAGGCTGTTGAATGTACCACCGCTTCTCGTTCGCACCACTGGTTTAACAGGGAGCAGGCGCTTAGCAACGCTATCAATCAAACCTGTTGCTAACGCTAATGGGAGCAACCTCGGGGAAAGAAGGTGCCTGATTTGTCTATTATAAATGCTCATATCTTGATTTACTAAATAGTGAAGTAAAAATACCAGGATCACATAGAGCAGGTCAATGCACACATTTTAAGACCAGAATGACAAGCCTGACAGCAGCACAGGGAGAGGAACAACAGTTTTTCAATATAAAGTGAATTGGAACCAGAGTCGATGGAGCCGGAACCGCGCCCATGCTCACTTAATATTTTGAATGTAGGTTAGCTATGTCCATTTATATATACAGTCTATGGATCCCCCCCACGAATATCCATGACTGACCTTTTTAGTTGTGAATAAAACCCATTTCTTTAAAGCCAAATATATTTCTTAGCAGGGTACTAAGGTTTCAGAATCATTTTGTTGGAGGCAATGATATGATATTGTGCAATTATGGCTTATTCTGGCTTGAAAGTCTCACTCAATACTGTATCCTCTGACTTCCACTGCAGGCTATGACTCACCTGCACCATTTCACTCATTTTTCACTTTATGAAACTTGCCTTGTGTACCAACATACTGCGTTTAATTGAATCGTACAAACATTCTGAGTACAACATGATTCATAGTGAGGGAACTTTTTTAGCATCACATGGGCCCTTTGAATAAATGTCTTGGATTTGTAGTGTATTTGAGAGGGAAGTTGCATGAGATGTGTCCCACTGTTAAACATGTTTTTCTCAGGAGATTAATTAGATGGTAATAGCCCACCAAGATTAACACATTTAATTGTATTTGTTGCCAATAAAAGTGAATAGAGCTCTAAACAACAAGTCGTTTTAATCAACACTTTATAGGGTGATTATGGCCTTTAATCTCCACGATTCCACAAACTTGGAGCCACATGCTGTTTGGACATGTTTTTCTCACCTGGTTTCCGGCAATGAGGAAGGCAGCGGGGGAGGGGCTCGGTCGGTACGGGATGGTGGCTCCTTTTGGGGGAGACTGAGAAGGAAAATATTATCTTGAGTTAGAACCATCAGTATCCTCTCCATTGAGTTTAAGTATCAATAATGAGACACTAAACAGCGAACAGTACTACATAATGGCCGTCCTTATGATCCCAGATAACATTAGCTCGTGTTTTAATAATTGAAAAGAAGTGCGATCTATTTGCTGATATTGTAGTTGATAGGATGTGGACTTGCAGGAAATTGCCTCTTGGATAGATTAACTAAAAGCCAAAGAGAGCCTCATTTTTATTTGCAGATTAAACATAACACTGTGTGTCGTAGCCTAGGGTATTTCTTTTGTGCAATATACGATGTGGGTACAACATGTTGACCTAAGAGAGATTAAATGTGTTCAATTTTATGTTTGATAAAACTATAATGCATATCTACTACATACATATCATTGTTATGTTCTTTTCCCATTTGAGTTAATAAATGGGCTGAGTTTGGCTATAACACATGAAGGCTTGGGTATCTTTGTGCCCAGAGAAAAGTCGCCCAATTCCTGGTAAAACTTTGCATAATTTACAGTGCTGAGCCCAAAGCATAAGCCGCTGGGGCAGATACCTAATGAAATCCTTTGAAGAAAGCCCCGGAAAACTGGATCAAATTTACAATTAGCCATTCACAAGTTCCAACATAACACTGAAAATAAATCTACTTCATTGCACTCCCGGAATGTAATTTTTAACATGTACTTGGTTGTTTTTTACTGCTTCTACTACTGTAGAAGCTCTACTATTACTACTACAATGTTTAGAAGCAATTTACAATGTTTAGAAATATGCATAAGTAAATGTGTCAGTAGTTACTGACACAAGCAGTAGCATTGCCTTGAGGGATATTTAGTGCTAAACTATGTGCTTTCTCCAGAGATCTGTTGTCAAATGTTGAGCAGATTTAGCTTTGAGCTGTTTGTTTTTTTGTTTTTGAACCTCAGCATTTTTCTCTGCAGCAGTGGTTCTGGCCCATTCACTGAACCTTTTGACACAGTGGATTTTCTGGTTTGGTTCCTCAACAAACTGTACTTTTTAGCTCTGAATTTTGTATGAGCGTAGACACACTCAAATGCACCTTTTTATGTTGAAATAGTGAAAAGAGGCGTTCTTTGAAGTTAAGGTTGCCGACGTGGGCCTGTGTCCATAGCAACTATTTGCGATACCAAACTGATATAGAACAGAAAAAAAATCACCAATATTATGTAATTCAGTCTGAGATGAAAAGCCTGTAGAGATTCTCACCTCCAGGATTACATTACAGATGAGTTTGACACACTGGATGACAGAGTCCTGGCTGCCTGATATCGTCACCCCTCGCTCGGTAGAATTCGGCAGCAGGTCCCCCGCTACCTGAATCTGCGCTCCAGTGCTCTGGGAAAGGGAAGAGTCAACTAAAGATAAATTCAAATATTATATTTCAATGTCTGAAATGTTAACTGTACAGTTTTTTTTCTTGTGAATTACTACTGTAACTCCCACAGTCCACTGGGTTAAAACAACCCTCAAGCTCATGGGAGGACCAAACAAATGTATTGCATGTCCTTGCCACTGTGTCATTGTTACTGTAATAGGGTAATGCCTAAAAAGGAACGACATCATGTCTACCACAATAGATACGTTTAATGCCGGTCTTTAATCCAGTGTCTAAATAATGACCAAATAGTGACCTGGTTGTCACAACTAAAACCTGTGCACCAAGAAGGTTTTGCTTTGGATCCTGGCTCGTGAGAATAATTCATAATTTGGCCACAGGATTGAAGGCTTTAAGATCAAACGACAGTCATTCTCTGTCTGCATTCAAATTTAAATTAGTTTGAAATGGTTCCTTTTGTTTTTCAGATTATGATATAATCCAGAATGTGGCTTTTTGATCTCTCACCTCTCTGATCTCCTTGATTTTGGCCCCTCCCTTCCCGATAAGAGAGCCACACTGACTGGCAGGGATGACCAGGCGCAGAGTGACTGGAGGTTTGGTGCTTATGGTGCCGTTGGCCACTAACGCTGCCAGGTCCTGGAAGAGATATAAAGGAGAAAAGTCAATAATATCTTATGATTTTTTTCTGTGCTGTCATAAGCAAATATATAACAGCTTTTTTTCAGTTGCTTTGACACATTTCTCTATTGAAAATTGACATTTGCAAAACAGCTCACACAGAATCCAAAACTGGGTTACTGTTTTCTTAAACACATTTTTATCTCAGCAAAGTATAGTTTTTCATAAAAAACTGATCAATTGTCCTCCAAACCCAGGGCTGCTTTTTGTCTGAAACAAGTCAATATATTCCAACACTTTTGAAAAAAAAATAATAATAAAATAAATAAATAAATAAATATATATATATATATATATATATATATATATATATATATATATATATATATATATATATATATATATATATATATATATATATATATATATATATATATATATATATATATATATATATATATATATATATATATATAAAATTGAATTAAAAATATACATATTATCTATTTGCACACTGGATTTTATGGTATTTTATACAAATTCTTATGCTGAAGAAAACTGATAGATATCAGATTAGCAAATAAATCCAGACTGTGTTATGTGTAATGTGTATGTGTTCTCGAAAGTCAAACAAGACATTTACACTGAAAATACACTATTTGACCAGCTGTGTCTCTGTTCAGATACATGTTTAAATAAAATGATCAAACTAAACCAAGTTTAAAAAAAATGTGCTAAAAGAATTGAAAAAAAAAAAAAATGTAGGTGAATCAGTGTTATGTTGAGGGTTAGTTTCTGAGGGCGCCAATAATGAACCACTAATAGTGTCACTAATGCAGCTTCTTTTACAATATGCCCACTGCTTCATTCAGAAATGCTGCTGATGCTACTAATACATTTTTTTTTTCAATGGATGTGGCGCATTTCAGGAACTTTTTATAAATCTGGCAAATCTTTTTCTCACTCTGCAAAACTATTCATGCAAGACAATTCGGAATTTTTGAAAAAGTAAACTTTGTGACCAAAACGTAAAGCAGTCTTGTAAAAAAGACCAGTATGACTCTGTCGAATGTTCCACAAACATTTTAAAACAAAAAAGCACAGTTTACAAATGTGTGTTTTTTAGCAGTTGGTATCTGAACTGCGTGACTTGGACCTCAAAGTGTTCACCTAGTTCACACAGGTTTTCACTATAGAAGTCTTTTGTGTTATGATTTCTAGTGCTTCTGTGTCTGTCTATAAAATCTCTTGGATGGATGGAAAATGGATATAAGCTTGTGCCAACATGAGACTCAAGTGTCAAGGCAATCAAAAAAAAAAAATGCATACTATACTATTAAAATGCAACACTGGCTATGTTTATGTGTACAATAAACAGCCCATGAAAACAGTCGTCTGATGTGATTAATGTTGAGACAAAAAAAAATCAGAAAATCTACTACTTGTGCTGTTATAACTATTACTACTACTATTATTACTACTACTACTATTACTACTTCTACTACTAGTACCACCACTACTATTACTATTACTACTTCTACTACTAGTACTACCACTACTATTACCACCAATTCTACTTCTACTACTACTACTGCTGCTGCTGTTGCTACTGCTGCTGACTATTAGCCTTCCTTCACACTTTTATCTGCATCTCACCTCAGCATTACTCGGCTGTGGTGTGCACCTTTACAGTATTCCAATGCATCTTATGAATACCAACTACAGACATGTGAGAAAACGCCATGCACTGAACTTGTAGGCTAGTGATAAATATTCTCTGTGGAGGGCTCATCTGAATGAAGCTATGATTTTTTGATGGTCATACTGTAATTATAAAATATAAAACTGCCTATACATGACACCACACAACAACTAGCAAATACAGTAATCTCTTGTAGTTTTTGCATTGCAGGAGGAGGGCGTTGCGCATCCGCTCTATGGGAGGAGAAAACCTTTTTAATTAATCAGCAGTGATTCTGAATGAGGCTTTGAAATGTAAATCTGCCAAGCTGTTTCTGCTGCTTCACAGTTCAAACTCAACACTGATGTGAGCCAGTAGTCACTAGTGCATAGACATCAATGCAGCAGTTAAGAAAGAGTTACGCTAATGGCTTTTAAGTCAACATTATATAGCTTGTGGCTGCTCTGAAGGGGACATAAATGTTTTCCCTCATCATTATCATACTCAACGTTGTGGTTTAATGAATTCATGCAGGTTTGAGTAGTCCTGCATTTTCTTACATTTGAGGCTTGATTGCTCACAAATTGCTGTTTTCACCAAACCCCTTTTCCCACCTACTGCTCTGTACTTACTGATTTTGTAGCTTATCTTGTTACTTTGCTGTGTTTTCTTCAGTAAATCATAAATTTACATTCACCATTGTTCTTCATGTTTTTTTTCTTAATTTCATACTATAGTCATCATCTATAGCTGGGGCGTCAAACACAATTTCATTGAGGGCCACATCAATGAAATGGTTGCTGTCAAAGGGCCAAATGTAATGTAAAATAAATGTAACTACTTTTTTTTAACTTATTCAGCCTGCAAATGTTGCATATCCATTTCCATAGGTGTAAAAAATATGGCTGTGTAATCTCCTGATAAACTGACATTTTAAGACAGTCTTTTAATTTCTCTTGTCACGGGCCACATTTGGCCCACGAGCCTTGAGTTTGACACGTGTGATCTATAGAGATCAGGATATAGATATGCATTAACCAAAACAGCATTAGTAAAAGTCGTAGAACAACCCGATAACCTGCTGGGTCACTCCTGGTAAATACACTCACAATGCTGTTGAATAAACACTACATTTCTTATTTAGTATCTTCAAAGCACCATTGATTTAACATTAGCCTAACTAATAACTCTATGAAGTGTTGACAACACAGTCCCGAGCTCCATACTGAATTATTGGAGTCTTATTATTTGTGTGGTGCACTAGGGACAATTTGTCACAGATAGTTTTAATGCTGTCTTTTAACTGAGATGGAGCTTCATCCATAAACCAAAGCCAGGACATAATGATTGAACCCAGCGTAACGACTTTAGTGATTCATAAAACACACACAGAGACAAATGCAGTGTCTAATCGGCACAAAAGGAAATTACACCCCTTTGTTTTCTATTAAAGGTGCCACTGTACAATAATTCAGCGCATGCCGTACTCTCAAAGGGTCAGCTGCTGCGTCGCTATGGAAACGCAAGAGTTTGACCTGAAAAAGAGGTGAACTTAAAACAATATTTGCAGAGCTTTTAATACTGCAATTATAGTCTAATACTGCTGACAAATACCACTGCCCACATATCACTTCTACTTCTACTACTGTTTCTATTTTAACTCCCATATTTCTGTGCCGCTGCTGCTACTACTTAGTCTACAATATGTACCACTGCACAACCTTTGCATGGTACAACGCAATGATGACCAGTATTTGTAATAGTTTTCATCAAAACAATAGTTACACAGTAAATATAAAATAATATAATACAACTACTGCTACTGCGAAAAATGAACCTGTTGCTACAGCTTGCCATAAGAATGAATACTCCTGTTCTGGTGCAATGTGCAACGTCAGACTGCCAAGCAAAGCAGACATTTTCATTATGAATTTCTGTCCAAAATGTCAAGTACAGGCATCTTACTCAAAGCGTCATCTCAATTTCACAGCCAAAGTGCTTTCTGCTCATATTGATTAAACGCTGAAGTAAAGTGATGAGAGCACAAAATTGTATTTTATAGCATTTGATTTGCTTACAGATCTACTGTATATATATATATATATATATATATATATATATATATATATATATATATATATATATATATATATATATATATATATATATATATATATATATATATATATATATATATATATATATATATATATATATATATATATATATATATATATATATAAAGATTACTTATGAAATTTCCATTCCATGAGACTCCGTGTAACATGTCACCATTGCTTATCAGTTTATCAGATTCTTCATTCACACCCCATACTTCTTTAAGCCACTTCTTTAGCCACCAGGACTAAGCGCTGGCCTACAAAACCATTTTAAACTGCAAATGGCTATTTACACCATAGACCCAACCTATATGGCCCACTACATTCTAATCAGTTATGACCATATCTTTGCCGAGACAAAGTGGCAGTACGGGTTGGTTTTATGCTGTTTAGTGCCCTCACCTCCTCCAGTTTGTATGTGATCATGGTGAAGGCCCTGAAGACACTGTCAGTGGAGCCAGTGATGGTTATGATCCTCTCTGGACATGTCCCTTCAGAGATATTCACCCGTGCACTGCTCTGCGGGGACAAAGATGAGGCTGGTTGAATCTACAATATGTATAAAATATTGATAAAAAAAAATAAAAAAATTTATAAAGCCAGAGATTGTAAACGAGTCAAGTAATTACAAAGAAGAAAAAACACATTTGAAATCCTAGCACGTCACAGTAACACACTGTACCTCTTCTCGTATTCTTTTCACAGTTTCTCCTTTCTGAAAGAGAAAACATGAAGGACAACCATAAAAAAATCAATGCCATTTTTCAAAAAGCAATGCCAACATCGTCCTATGACTGCTACCTGACATTTCAAACAATGTCTGGTTATGAATCGCATTGTTCACACTTTACTAAATGCATTTCGTTATATTGAATGCACTTGGGAAGATAATATAGATTCCTTGAGCATAGACATTAACAGCTGTACCATAACAACCACCTGACGTACCTATGTTAACCTAAAGAGAATAAAGTCTGAGCTCTTCACCTCCCAAGTCACTGGTTAGCATTATGGTTTATCCAATTTTGGCATTGTCAGACGGTTCACACATGTATTTCCTATTTTCCAGCTTTCTCTCTCCTCTGTATCTCTAATCCACCCAGCACTGAATGACTAGTATTTCGCTTTGTCAGAACTCACAAAAAAATTATTTGTGTTCACTGTGACTTTTCCATTGAAGCAAGGGCAGTTGAGGACCATGCTTGAGGTTTAAGTGGGTATTTGTGCAGTATATAAATCTGCTCACTCCCAATAGACTTCACAGATGCCAAATGGCTACTGCTAAAACCATCTATGCCGGCTGTGCTAATCATAATTTTCCATATTTGGTGGGCTTTTCATCTAACAGGAGATCTACATCCCCTAAGCTTTTAGTCTGTCTTTATTTTTGGCCAATCTGCCACTTATTGCAAGGACAAACAGCTGATGAACTAATACGCCTGCATATTTAATAGTGCACATACATTTCACTCCACATTTCTGTTGAGTCATGTTTGAAGCAACATAAAACATAATATTGTCTTGTTGCCACATAATGTCTGACCACAGCCCAGTGTGAATGCCTTTCTAAGACCCCCAGAGTTCCCAACCTTCTAAACTACCTGACACAGTATCAAAGACCCTTATTTCATGGCACAATACCAACAAAAGTCATGACAAAAGTATTCGATTTGAGTCAGTGTTTTATCATGGGTGGCAGCAGGGGGCATCATCTGAAATCTTGCCTAGGACATCAAAAGAGCGAGTCCTGGCTCTATGAACAACTGATATAATTTCACAGTTTGGTTATTTGCTGACCATGTATATATCTTTTTGCTATTGTTCTCATTACTTTGTCTCTAGCTTACATTACTGTTATTAGCTTGTATCCCCCTGCTCTTTGTAGTTTCATATTACAGACCTAATAGCAGCTCAGACTGAATCTCTCCCTCCATCTCAGCCCAGGCTAAAAGACACTAAAACATCCCACGAGACGGCCGCACTAATATGGCAGTGGTCTAAAGTTTCCTTTCTGTTTTCTAAGTGCATTATGGGGGAGGAGGAGGGGCAGCCTCTCGAGGGGGGCAGTTTTGAGCCGATTACATTTTAGGGATATTTGAAACAACAATGGCATCTTTGTGTGCACACAGATTTTACAAAAGGAGAATTTCGATGGAAAACAAATGCATTCACATCAGAAGCATAAAGCCATGGAAAATGGCTGCTTGGTTTGCATACATTAGATACAGGTCATGGTGCTGCAAAACAACACCTGATTAGGGAGTGATGCAATGCATTCATAATGACTGAAAACAAGGTTTTAGAGGAAAAATATTCAAATGATTCTCACCTTTCCTATGATGCTGCCAACCTCCTACAACAAAAAGAGACAAAAGGAGATAAAACGTGTTTTCAGATCAGGAATCAAGAGGATCAACATGTCATCTGGAGCATCACAATGAGTTTAACATGTTTGTTTTTAGAGCAGTAACACTTGGTAGTACTTTAGTAATGATGTTTTTACAATACATAAAAACATGTAATTTGGTGTAATTGGTATAATTTTCACCTTCAGCTGTTACTACTACTATTACTTTGGTCAAGTAATCACGATTTTAAGAATTGTGAACAGCACTATTCATCTTATTTCAGAAGTTGCTGTGGGCACCACCATTGTCATTTGGGTTGTATTATTCTGCATGGGTCTGCCAGTCTTGACAGCAAATAATTTCTATACGGACTACAGAGCCATTTTAAAGCCTCCCAGAGAATTGGTGCAGAGTTGACTTGTGGGTGCACATGAACATAAAACTTTTTTTTACAAATCAGCCTACTTTATATCAGATTTTAATGGCAAAACTTTTCTCAAATTCTCCATTGAAATGAAAAGGATTCCCACGTAACCAGAAGTGCCACCACAAAGAAGGTGCTGTTTTGCATTTAGAGGTAAAAAAGGGCGGGGTGAAATAAGGTTAGTAGGCTGTTACTTTTAGCTAGTATCTTTAATTAAACAACAGCTGATACAAATATTTATATGATTTGATTTGAAATTGATTTAAGACTTTTTACTGTCTAACCAATACAGTGAAGGTTATGTTTTTGAAAATGTGTTCAAAAATGAACATTCAAAATGAAAACAATGTATTTTGTATTTGTATTTAGTCTTTTGGTAAACTTGTTAAAATTACAAGAGAAATAATGAGCTAAGATGAACCATATGAGCATAGATGTATAAACCTAATAGGACCTGTGCAGTGTATTATAAGCAAACATCAGGTTTCTGTCATTCATTACCTTTCCATGCATGAGCAGTCGTAGTGTGAGGGTGACATCCCCAAAGTCCTGCTCACAGTTCATAGTACTGAGGGAGTGCTTCTCAGGGAGACGCATCAACAGGCTCTGCTCTGGTCCTTCAGCAGTCTGACAGGAACTCTGACAGGGGCACTGACAGGGGGGTCATACAGGGGCAGGTGCTCTTACAGGGGCTGGTGCACACTGGGAGACAAAGGACAGCACTGGTCCTCTGGTGGAGACGAGACGAGAAATCTGCACCAATCTGCAAGAGACAGAAAGAAAAGATATGGTTTGTGATAACGTTAATGATATCACAAAAGGCAATACAAATGTAAATAAACATAAATTCAAATAAAAACATGGAAACCCCCTAAATCAACACAACCGCACACGCGCACTCACATTTAACTGTTAAATACAGAATGATTAATGCATGAACAAAAACTTATACAGAATTGAAATATAGTCACAAAATTAGTCAACATAAAATAAGATGGTCAATAACAATTACACTGTGTAAATACTGCACCACAGAAGTTAAAGAGCGAATAGATGAGGGAAAATAGTTCCAATCAAAGGGAGCTTTATATTTAAATGAATGCCTTGAAGTTTCTTTTTTAACTCTTGGGACAACAACAAATATCTGATCTGCGTGGCACGAACTGTCGGAGCATCTGAATGGAATTAAATACTGTGTCTATTCAGGATAACTGCGATGAATGCATTTAAAAATAAATAAAAGCCAGTGAAGATGAGAGAACAGAGTGAGCCAGGACAGTTGATGTTACATTAGACAAGCCTGGTATATGGAAAGACTTGTCATATGAAAATTCATGTGATTGTATTAGCGCTTGTTGAAAGTCATGCGGAAAAAAAGCTGCATCAGACAAATACAGTGTCGCAAATTGTTATGTGACTTTCGTGTTTACAGCAAGTAAAAACACGAGGTTCGATCCAGCTGTGATGAGCAATGGGTGAATAAATTGGATGCTCACATGAAAAAAAAACAATTAGCCAAAGATGGAAGTATACACAAGAAAAAGCAGGATATTTAAAATCTATTCAGTTTCTTCACATGCTCTTAATTGAATAAAAATAACAACTATTTTCTTGTTGACTTGGATATTGTGAAAATCAAAATCAACAAGAAGTCATTTAATAGAAATTATTTTGAAGAAAAAAAAAAAAAAAAGCCAAAATGGTTGACTTGAGAAAGAGAGAAGTGTTTTCACAATTTGTTTATAATCTTGTAGTGATTTTTAATTTTACCAACTTTGTGCAATCATATTTGTACTTAAACACACCGTACTTCAGACGTATGTAAGGATGTAGCTGCAGCCATGATACTACTTGGTGTTCTATGTTTTTCTAAGAGCATGCTTGGAGTGTATTCAATGATGTGTGTCAGAGGATCATGTTTAATAAAAGCTTGTTATTTCAGACGAGGCAGGTTCCTCTCTGCGTGTTGGAGGAGGCAGGTTTATTGCTTCTGTTCTCTGTCCAAGGTCAGCTCTCACACTCTCACTCTCTCTCCCTCTCACTCTCTCTCTCTCTGATTTATTTATACTGAGACACTTGCTATGACACGATTGGATGCTTCTGCGTTTCCTTCTTAAGTTGTCACAGAGAGTAACGCTAGTTTAGTTTTGCGTAAGAGATATGTATGAAGGATGGGTAACTATTTGCAATAAGTATAACAGCTTATTATTTCACTGAGATGAACTGTATAGACATGAGTAATCAGAGCTGCTTACCGGCTGGGGTTGTTATGATATTAAAATTTCTAACTCGATTTTGTTACAGAGGAAAATGTTCATTGCTCAATACAATTTTGAATGCTGCAGTGGAATAAAAACTTGGTCTAGGCACGATGATGTAGTCTTATCTTAATATCATTATCACGACTGCTTGGTCTATGATGCAATTTTAAACCAAAAATAATGAATATCTTATACTTTTGCTAAAGATCGAGACTTAGACTTACTTTAACTTTTTTCCTGCATCAGTCGATTGCAGTTTTCATTTGAATTACATTTTTTTTTACATTAATCTTAATTTTCTCAACATTTTAAAGTGCAATTTAACACAGGAAATAGTGAATTTTCTCTCTTAAAACTGAACTCTGCTCCAAACCATCCTTGTATCCCAGGATTGGCTATAGATTCTTCTTTCTTGATAAAAAAAAACCAAAAACAAAACACTTATCTTTGACAAATTGAATCTCAGTCTCTATAAAAATTTGATGAATTGCACAGACCTAATTATTGCAGTACTTCTCTCGTCTTGCGATACATATTGCAGTTGTCAATATTAATTACATTTTCAACATTACAACCCTAAAAAAAACACTCACAAGAGAAAATCATATAGCAATTGCAGAATACAGTATGACCAAAAGAGAGGAGCACAGTCCACTGTCCTGGGATGTCCTCTGATGGGGGTGGGCAACCTTGGTCCTGTCCTGCCTCAGTGCTCCCGGGACACATGCTTTTTAACAGGCACTCCACAAAACTCAGTCTCTGTATCCTTCAGTCCATATAATCTTTTATAGCTTTGGATGTCACCGTGATGTTCATAATAAAACAAGCATAAACTCCACACACAATATTTATACGAGCAACTGCAGTGACGAGGGATAAGGGCCAAGATATCAACAGTGAAGTTTATGTCATGTGACTAATGTAAATTTACGATGATAGTCATGAAGTAATAAAAACAGTAAACAAAATGATACGGCCTACACAACCCTGAAGGGAAAAGCCATCACTGAAGTATTGGGGGACAGTAGCTCAGTTGTTAGAGTGTTTGTCCACTGATCTGAAGGTTGATGGTTTGAATCCTGCTCTGAACATAAACAACATTGGTTGAGTGGTCAGATCCATTGACTCACAGATTGGTGATGTGATTCCAGCTTCCACAGGTGAACACTGCCGTTGTGTCCTTGAGCAAGACACTTAACCCACGTCGCCCCAGTGTCTGTGTCTAAGAATGTGTGTGTGGGTGAGTGGTTCCTTGATGTAAAGGACTTTGAAAGTCTTGAAGGTGAGAAAGAGCTATATAAAAATGTGACCATTTACCATTTATTGTGACTGAGATAACATTTTATATATAACAAGGATTCAGTGCAATTTTTTTTTTCAAATCCTGAACATTTGAGAAAAGTCTGAAATAAGCAAACACAAGAATCACACATATGTTAGAAAATGTTTATAGAGGTCTAAACTACAGGCTTAGCAATTTTCCATAAAAAAATATATATTTAGTTTTTTACAGGACATTATTAATTGCAACTACAGCAACATTTTGTCCTTGTATAGCTTTGTAATATCTCCCTCTCATGACATGACCCAATAGTGGAGCAGAAGAGATTGCAACGGCTAATGATATACTTTGTTTTGTGGAGCTATAGACCCAGCGGATGCTATTTCAACAATAACGTGAAGACGAAGCAGACAGAACAAAACTAATTTCAAGCAGAATCCAGCTCCAAATGAACAATACCCTTCATCACAGTGAAGCGAATGACCCAGATTTTAAAAAATGACTTATTTACTCAAGATTGTGTTCAAGAGTGTTCGAAGTGGAATACATTTTAGTTTTGGAAAACACTTGTAGACTGATGGAACAATGGGGCAAAAACAAACACAAACTGAAGGATCCAGCTATGTTAGTGTCTACATAGCCTCTACGGCGCACACTTCAAAGACAGTGGGATAAAAGTAACTCCAAAACATGACAGCCACCAGCGCCAGTGTTTTGGCCCAAGCTCCTGGGACAAAGATGAAAAGGACGTTGTCTTCTAAATGTCTGGACACCTGCTTGGAGACATGTCCCTCACAGCAACAACAGCCTATGGGCCCGAATTAGGGAAGGGGGGAACGAGTGCGTGGCCCCGTCTCCATAGCGACAGACGGGGTTCTCCTCTCTCTCATATGGGATGAGGTCAGGGGTATAGGGTGTCCCCCCCCGGTGGGCGCATGCAACCAAATAGTGTCAATGTGTATATACTTGTAACACCATGAGCTGCGCCATAACACACACACACACACACACAGCTGCCAGGATGAAAGAGGGACCAGAAGTACAGAGGAGTGAAGAGAGAGGAGAGAGGAGGGGCTTTGATGTGCTCTGAGTAACACCAGAGGACCAACACAAACAAACAAAGCCAAATCTAGTGACACAATGAGAGCGACACTGACAGTAATAATAATGAGGCATTGACAACAACAAGAACGGCAAATATCCTCAAGGTATTTACATAAACACGCTGTTACATTAGAAACTTTTTCCTGTCTATAATGTGAGTTATATCAGATGGCTCTAAACATAGCAACGGGATTGAATTCAGTACAGTCAGAAAGTGTCATATATAAAAGACCATAGCGTCTGTTCTGTTCTATAAAGTCCAGTTTTATTTTACTGTTTACTGATTCAATCCAATTAATATTTTGTGGTATTGGTGTGATCTGTATTTTCTCTGTAATTCGCCCAGGAGTGGTTCAAGGTAGAAAAAGTTTCAAAGGTTGTACTCTGAAAACTGTTTTTTAGAAATGAACGTTTTTTTTTAGATATTCCTGTATATTTGAAAACCAAACAGAAGTTGGTTCATTCCCAAAACAAGATGTCAACACAAAACCAGAGCAGTGTAGTATATTCTAGTGACGTGACGTTCATAAACGAGTCAGTTCTTTTGAACGGTTCCTTAATATAAATGGCTGGAATTGGATCTAATTTTTTTTTTAAAGAACCAGTTCCTTTTTTTCAAATTCGTATGCATTTTTATAGTGATTAACCCTGAACCAACACAAGAATCAGTACAGAAGCAGAGCAAAGAAAAAAAGAAAAATGGCATCATAATGCAGTGTTTTATTTAGATTATTACTATTTCAAAGGGTACACACTCTCAGTTTGAACCATTTTAAACACATCTGAGCCTTGGTCTCTCAGTGATTATTTTGTAGTTAAAATGAGTTCTCACATTGGCTTCTGTCAAATAAATACATATAAAAAGAGCGAGTCCTTTGACACGAACAGATTCAAAAGATTTGGATCCTCTGAAAGAGCCGAAAGTCCCATCACTGGTATATTCAGTTCACTGTAGGAAGGATGCAGAAGGATGTAAGGAGCATTAGATTAAAACTACACAACTACTGCACAAAAATAATATATCTACACGGAATGGACTTCATCTTAAAGCACAAACTATACAACAGGTACATCCAGAAATGTTGAACTATAATTTTTATTACAGACTGGACTTGTGAACTTGCTTTTTTTTTACAAAGATCTGCATTTCATGTATTAAACATTATTGGTCGATGGAAATCAGCAGCGAGTGGAGACCAGACTGACGGAGGATGCATATGAGTTTCAAAGAGGTGCAAAAACATGTCTAAAATGAGGATGTAAACATTTTAAAATAAGGTTGCAATGCGCCCTTTGGACCCCTGTAGACCTGGGCTGTCTCAAATCCAGGCTATGATGCATACCAAAATAATACATTTTTCATCTTGAATAAATACGTTGGATTTTGTGTTGGTTGGCTCCTACGGGTACATTATGAATTGTCTCAAAAATGATCCCTAATGATTATGTGGCATTAACTCAGACTGGCTTTAATATTCAGTTTATGCACAAAGACGATATTTGAATGACTATTTAGGTTCACGTTTTCCCTCCTCTCTCCTTAGTCCCCTCTCACAGATGTCAGATAAGACTTGGACCGCATCCGAGTATATTGTTATCAGCATAGGTCTACATTTAGAGTTCAGGCTTCACAGAGCAGCCTGATAACCCTCTGTGACAGTACACTCCACTCCAGTGTAGGGAAGGGCTGATAGGAGCGCAGGCCTGACCCTCCCATTAGAAGTGACAGGAGTAGACAAGCTTAGAGAGATGAGGCACTGTAAGACGCCTTTACTCTCTGTCTAAATCTGGGACCTTTTGCCTTCTGTAGAATACACTATACTCTTTCTATTTGATTTTTAAAGACTGAATTTCAGCTAATTATTCACATTTTCTTCTCCAGAACACACCACCCATCTATTTAAAACATTAATTACAAGGTGTTTAACTAATTACCCTTCAAATTCACCCAGGCTTGGGATTGCTACAAGGTGTACACTGGCTCCGTGACCCGCTGTACTAAGAACATAATTAGTACCTCATGAAAACATACAATCTTATAGGAGAAATGAGTTAATTATGCACAGTAACAACAGTTTTAAATGTGTCAACCAGGAACAAAGTATAAGCTAAGGGGTCAAAACCATAGACTGTATAAAGAAGTGGACTAAGTGAGTGTGACGTCAACCACAACGTTCAGTTCCAGTCAAACGAAGCTCATCGAGGCTGGCGGTTATAGGATGAATTTGGAGTCAGGTTTCATATTTGGAAATCCGACCCCGAGTATCATAGCAACCAAAGAGCCAATCTGCACTGCTGGTTTAACAGGGAGCGTTAATCGGGAATGACCTCAGGGAAAGAAGCAGCTGATTTGTTTGTTATTAATGTTCATATCTTGAGTTATGGACACAAAAGCGGAATGAAAAGCGGGTCAATTTGAACATTTTAAGACCAAAATGATGAAATTGACAGCTGCATTTACTGAGAGAGAGGTGTCAGTGGAGCTGGATCACTTCCTTTTTGGAATGTGGCAGCTAGAAGTTTAGCCATGTCCATTTATATATACAGTTTATGGCCATAACACAATTATATAGCGGACATCATTGATAACTGAATCAACATAATGTCCGTGATTAGTCTACATTTGTGACCTGCTTATGTTTTTCACCGCACAATTGTTGTTACTGGCTGCATAAATCAGATTGAGTCCATAATCTGCTTAATCTGTCACCAGTGTTACACCAATATAATGCTAGTCACCCAACTACCTTCTGTCTATGCAAAGAAACTGTTATTACGGGTGAGTCTGAAGCCACAGATATAATGGGCACACATCACACAACATATAGTTTAAACCTTGTTGTGTGCGTGTTTTCTGGTGAGGGCTAATTAGTGATAGCCTTGGACAGACATGCCACAGGGGGTTAAAGTGATGGATCGAGTTTTCATTTTGTTGCTTTGAGAATGGACATCAGGATCTCCTGCGACAACAACAACCTAACAAAATTATATGAATCATGAAAACGGAAACGTAGAATGCAACAGATCTGATCAGAGTCTACATGGAAATCTTTGGATTAATAAAAAGCATATGACCTTAAAGAGCCCATATTACACTGTTTTCTTTCGATGATTTCAGCCCTGGAATTGCCAATCTCTACTGAACAAAAGGTAAACAGTAGCTGTTAATGTAAAATCTATCACTACATGACATCATAAAGTGGAACAGAGCATTGGAGCTTTGGAGATGTAGACAAACTAATAATAAAGGATTACTCAAACATGTGTGAATGAAACAAAACACAACTCCAGGTCTGTTTCTGAGGAGGTTAAATCATTCTAACATCATTCTTAAAACTCAACAAAAGTTAGTTTTGTGTAATATAGGACCTTTAACACTTCTGCCATCCAAAATAACTTCAAATTAAGATGACATTCATAGTACTGGTCTCTGTGATTCTGTCTGTAGTTGCATGGACACAGTAAATTACAGCACTGTATCAGTTAAATCAATCTTCTGTCTGCTTGTGGGCTGTGATTTGCATATTGACCTTGGTTTTAGGTCCGATGCCCTTTCAGACAAGATTTCCGTATTTAAGCTGCCGACAGTACATGGATTTGTGACCCTTTGACTGGAATATTTCACCCTGTTATTGTCATTCTCATACCCTTTACTTTAAATTGAACTATAATTTCGATCATTGCATGCAGATAGGATTTATAGATTTATTTTCCTCTGATAGAGTCAAATGCTTCAGCCTCTATTTCTCAAACCATGTGATTTTTATTATTAGAAAGCTTCTATTAGGATCATATATCACAGTGAAGGATTTTTCTGTGGCGTGGTGGAGAACGCACTTTGGCAGGGCATTAACTCCAAGCTTTTATCCCCATCCCTCTCACTGCTATGAAGGTCAGGCTCTTTCTATCTGCAAAATGACTTCCTTTCATCCCAGCACCCTCCTCCACCCCTGTGCCGGACCAGGACATGTGACACCCAAGACAAATTGAGAGGGAACACGGTAGAGATAGGGCCAGACGAAAATACAAGTGGAGTTTGATCGATATTTTGGAGTAACCTGAGAGGATTCAGTGTATGGGGCATATAGGGTTGCTGTACAGAGGGAATTAGAAGACACAGCAGTATGTCTAAGGTTCATAATAGGACTGTGATAATGTGGAATTTTACTTCAACAACTGTATTCCAAAAAACTAAGTCTAAAGATATAGGCTACTCAGAGATTCTCATAGATTTTTGTATGTTTTTATTCTCCTGCACTGGAATGTCCCCATTGTGCAACAAATCTACTTTCTATATCTTGTTTTTCTATTTTATCTTATAGTTATATTCTTGAAAAATGGGCTGTCAAATGTACAGAGGCTTCCGTGAGATTATTTTACAAAACAAATGCTAATAAACAAATTGATTCTGACTGAATGATTAAATAAATGCAACAATCTCTAGTTAAATTCAATGCCAAAAAAAAACTCCTCTCAATATAGAACATTGCTAACTTGCTACCTGATCTTTGATGCTATTCACATATCAAAACAATATTGCACTATAATTCAGATCTTGCACAGCCCCTTGCCAATTGAGTACTTCCACACTACACTTGAACTTGTCAGGACTGAATTGAAACTATCTATTACACAAGTGAGAGAAACCAAGAACAAAAATAGAGTACATATTCTGGAGTCAGCAGCTGGAGGAGGATAAAAGCCTCTCTTATTCTTGGTTACAACAAAAACACACACAGATCCAGATGGCTATTGAAAGAGATGCTCCGTGAAACTTTTCTACCATCACAGTTTGAATAATTAGACATTCACCATAGAAAACCCAATAAGAGCCACACTGGTAAGAATCACACAAATGGCTTGAGGAGATAAGTAATAACTGGGGATTGGTATTGCATCCCTACAGGGCTGTGATGATAATTACTATATCAACTTTTTTCAATAAAAGGCAGATAAACATTACTATTTTGTGCTCAATATTTAATACCTCTTATGATTATTTTATGTAGTATGTTAACATTTGAAGGTCAAATGACTTATTATACTGTGCTATTTATTTAATGACAGTTCATGATTTATTCATAATATGGTTCATTTATGGTTTTCTGGGACACTTTTTGCCTGCTCTATGTATTATTATTTTTTTATACAGATTGATATCAGTCTGGCCCCCACACCCTCCGTTGAGTCTTAAGCATGGTCAAACATAGCCATGAAATCAGATTTGTTTTTTCAGTGACACATATGAAAGGAAGGAGCGCATTGGTCACCTGTGATTTACAAGTAAAATCAAATTTCTCAACTCGGACTAACAGATTTTAGTGCTTCACCGACTGATTATGCAGAAATCCACTATATTTTTTAGTCCCCTGTGATATTTTTTTCTTTTATTTATTCCAATACCAATGAACCATGCTTATTCCTGATTCGCTAGTCCATCTGTCAGTCAAGCCCATTTGAAAACAGAGATTCACCAGAGACCAGACTCACATCTTTGTAAAGTATTGGATAAATTTATATTCTGGATCCCAGGCAAGGACACTTTAGGGTCCTCGACGGGTCAAAATGAATACGTGTTAATCTGCCAAGGGCCAAACCTATTAATATTTAGCATGTAATATGATTTCAATTAGAGTTTAGGGGATACGTTTGGGCTCCCTTACATGTCATTGTCATTTTGATGATGAATCAAAATGACAAAATTCAGCATCTCAACATTGGGCACAACTGCTTTAGGGTTACTGTTAGGCGCTGTGATTTTTGTGTGGAAATGAATCACACTTCAAAGTTTGTTATTATAATAGCCAGGCCTGTCATTTCAACTATTACATTGGTTTTGGTACCACTGATCGTCCATTGTATGTTCACACCTTCACTCTGTATAAAAAAGCACAAGCTCTCTTTTGAGTAGTCTGTGTTGTGTGGATCTCGTGAGTGGGAGCTGTGCAGTCATGGGGTTGTGTGGGTCAGGGCCCGCAGACAGGGGACAGTGGATCTTTTCATTCACAGGGACAGCCTTTGGCACTGTCACAGTCCGGGTCAGCCCCAAGAAGAGTCACATTTTATTATCCACAAGAAAGAGCTGCTTCATCTCACAACAAGCACACACAGGCACACTGTTTATGTACAGGCTAGTCACCAGATCAGCAGTTCACTTAAAGCACTTCTAGGGATACGCGAGGATAAGTAAACAAGCAAGACAACTATGTGTTTAGTATTCCGAGGTTGATCTAACAGCTATATTTGCTGGTACACACTTTTCAAGTTTAGTTAAATGTAATCTAGAAGACAAATTCTTGCTAAATCTTTTCAAAACATAAAACAATGCAAAACTTGGTGTATAGTGGTAGTAAAAAAAACAGCCCAAAGCAAAATCACTACCTGGATAATGAAATTTGATCTTCCTTTACAATTTATGAATAGTTTTACACTGTGTTGTTCAAATGAGGTGTGAAGTTAATTTTCATACTTAGAGCTCCTGCTGAAGTAGTCGTTTTCATTAGTATCTGTGTTACAAGTGCAGTGTTTTTCCTTGCCGAGTGAGGGGGTCTAAGGACAGGGGGATGTCGATCTGCTTGTTTCCTATGAATTAGTCAATCTGTCTGTTATTGACCGAACACTGTTTCATTGTTTGAAATTCTAACTTTCTGTTGGTTAAATTAAATATTTTGTAAAACCCTGTGAGGCGGTTGCGGTTGATGTGGAAAAATAAATTGAATTGAACAAGTAATTTTCCATTTACTGCATTTTAGAAAATAAGCTATTCCCTAATGGCTTTTCATTTCGGTGTCCTGTCCTGCGTACATTGATGTTGTTTTACACCAGATGCCCTTCCCTTCAAAATCCTGTCAATTCATTTTAAAGAGGTCCTTAATGACTGCACTTAGAATTATACTGTAAATAGATACTATTTTTTTAATTATGTCATGCAGCATTTCGTATTAAAAAAACAAATGTGTAATTATGAAAGTATGTGTAACACCCTCCCCACTCATACAAGCTCAAGTCCCAATCTGAAGTTATTAAACAGCAATTAGCACAGGTTAATTGTCCAAATGCAGGTTAATTGCTACAGGGGATTTAGTGCGATACTGAAGAGGAAATTAATATCATCACAAGAATGCCTCGGTGAAAACAACACCTACGGTAAATAAAACAGGCTAAATGAAGGCATACTAATTTGCATAGACAAATAAAGCCGGATAAGCATTACAAGTTATTAGCTGCTTCACAAGAGGGTAACGTGAAAGACAACAGGATGTCAAGAGGCCGTTTTTGTACTTGAGCGAATTAAAATGTATCAGATGTTTTACTATCCATGGGTTTCAGAATGATGACTTATTACGTTGCCGTAGCGATTAACAATTCTGAACAAAATCTTATATCGTTTGAATAGGAAAATGTCTTCAAAAGGTTCATGTGACAGGAAGCTGAAACCATGAACCCGTTTAATCTCTTTACAATTAGCATTTCAGATAAACTACATACAGTAACTTATATTGGTGCAAGTCAGATGCCTCTATAATCAAAAGCAGGGTTGACTCTCCACAGATATGATTTGTAGCCTGCCAGATTGTCTCTGTTAGTTAAACCTAATGCCATACTGTGAAACATTCCAGGCAAAGCAATAGCAAATCCATAGAGGCAATCCGACGGCTACCAGAAGAGTTACATAGTGCAACTTTAATGAATTACACTAATTAAATATGTAATGTAATGAGATGGGTGATATGCCACGCACCCAAGGACACAACAGCAGAAAAAAACATGGTAGCAGGAATCGACCTTCAGTCTTGGAGTTAGCGAACAAGTCTAACACTGCAGCAGAAGTCAGCCAGGAAAAACACTTTTATTGGCATATATTTTTTCTGCTATGTTTAATTATATATAAACCAGTCTTGTATTTGAAAAAAAACTGTAAGGCATCAATCCATGTCCTTGAGATATGACCAGACAGGCTGTACAAACTCGATTAGGACTCACGCACCTGCCCCTAAGTCTAAAACATGTTTTGAATGAGCGATTATTGTTGGCAGTTCCGACTCTGGTTTCTGTCTCTTTGCTTGATGCAGGTGGGATCTATTATTGACGATGCTCTTCCTCTCCTTATTAGATCTACAGCTCTCTTAGTGCATTAAGGAATTACTCTGGGATGGGAGTCAGCAGCAATGCTCTGATTACACCACTGTTTCCCCTGCCAGGCTGCTACAACGAACACGTGTCTGTTATTGTCAGCAAAATTAGAATCACAATTTTTAGAATTTCAATTTTACACTGTATAAGCACACGAAACATGAACTGTACATTTTGCCTTCCAAAGTTATATTGATTACACCAGTATTGATTCACTTAGATTCACTTTCTCAGACCACAGTAAGGCTTACAGACAGTATTCTGGGTCTAGCGATATATCTTAAATCATGTAAATTACTTTATATAGTATGTATATCTTAAATTTAACAAAAAAGGAACAGTTTTCGACATATTACATACATTTTTAGTTTGTATTATTGTTGTTATCCTGTTGCATGCCCATGACAGCTAGATACTTTCTAAAATGTTACAGAGAATAATACGGCATACATCTAATGGACATATAAAATTGGACCAAATTTGTATAAAATAAGTAGACCTGTCATGATAATTACTATATCAACTTATCGTTCAATATTGGGGTTAAATATTTATCGTGTGTACAGTTTCTTTGCAAAAATGTGGAGATTTTTTTTTCCATTTTTATGTAAGAAGAAAAGTTTTATTAGTTCATTCTGATATTCATTTGTGCAGCTCATGCTTTCTAATTATAGATTCTATTTTGAAAAGTTTACTGGGATCATCCTGCTCTGTGTCAGTGGCATAAAGTAGTTTCAATATAATCGTTTATCGTGATATTTCGTGATATTTTGAAATGTATTATCATGACAGGCCTAAAGAGGAGCACTGTGACCAATAGACCTAACTGTGGAAATACAAGTTAAAGTTCCATGAAATACAGAGTCCCTCCCTGGAATCAAATCTCAGATCTATTTATTATTTGAGTGACAATTTCTGAGAGCCTAAGTGTTCTGCTCTCCTCCTCTCTAACAGATGCAAAAACAGAGTGCATGTAAAATTCATGAGCATCTCCAGGCAGAAGGGTCACATTTCCTCAATCAATAAGCTCCAGATGTTTCTTCATTGATTCTGGGCTATTTTACAGATTGCCCGATTGTAAAGTTTCAGGATTAGCTTCCATTGAATAGCCAGTTTACTGCTTCTAAGCTTCTAAGTATTGAGATCTGATCAAATAAAGTAAATTAAATTATTACAAGTCTATCTAAATGCTATACTAAATCTCTGGTTGACCTCTCCACACCTCTACAAATCATCTGTCTCCTCTATTGATTCACCTGTTCAAAAGACTTATTGGATTTGGTTATGTACCAGACTAAATATGGTTTGATTTTAAGCCAGATGCTCTTCCAAAACTTCATGTCCTTCAACATTGGTCCATTTAACAGAAAGGCCTTGCATATATGTGACCTCATGTGCCCAGACCATTTTTATTTTGGTTAGTTATTTCGTTTGTTGGAAAAGCTAAGTACACTTTAAATGCATTGGCGGTTTTTACGCAATAGAACTGGAAAAAGAAACCAGACGCTATCAAATCAAATTCCCATTGAATTTTGAGATTTCCTTATGCCTTTTTTTCCAGACCATCTCTTCTATCTACTGTAAGACTAATGCAATTATCCATGTTGGTGAATAATGGTCCTGTCACGCGCACTCGCTGCCTCAGCACAGACCAGGCGCCCTCAGTACGGACTGCGAGAGAATGATCTTTGTGTTCAGGACTGCTCTGCCAAACCCCCCATCTACTTTCATTATCACAGAACCACGCACAAACTCACAAGAGACACATTGTTTCTTTAGACTCACTGTATTCATTGCGCATCTGGTGACGACCACATGGATTAGTTGGTTATGGCTGGAGAGGTCATTTTAGAATAGAATGAATATATTCTTCAACACATAGGCGCACAAGAGTATGAGCAGAACATTTAAACCGGTGGCAAAGCAAACAACAACTACAAATCTAACCGTGATCAGTGTTATTTCATTCTTCTAAGGCACACGCGATTTCAGTCTATTTGATTTAGAGATCCGTTATTTGAGCTTCACCAAAATATAGGCTACAGTCAACCTTTCTCTTCAATCAGCTGAAACATCTTACGCACACTGTAACTGTTGTATGACTCTAACTAAATCTGCAAAGAATTCTGATATATTTCAAGCCTGTTAAAGAAGTAAAGAGCCAATTAAACTAGGCAAGTTCATATTTGCCAGACACTGTCGCGCTGAACTCATAGCATAGGAAGATATCGTGCGGATCTTGCCAAAATGACTTACCTGCTCTCATGAAAAGGGTCGCTACAAATCTCACTTATCCATGGATGTTGGCTTTCACGCGTTCGTATCCACATAAGAGTCCCAATGACACGAGCGCAGACTGTCCTCGTGGAGGTTGTGTCAGCAGACTGGAGCTCGGGGCACGCGCACAGGAGAGGGAGAGATGCGACCACCCCGTTATAATCCAGCTATTGACTGTTGTGTCTCTGTAACGATCAGGAAGAGGTAAAAGGCTGTGTGTACCCCGCGCGTGTCCCAGTCCGTTTCCTCCCCGTATGTATACTGCCCCCACGGGACTCGGCTCAGATTTATGTCCTTATGTCAGCTGGGACAGGCGCTCATGACGCACAGTGGGTATGCATGAGGGACACTGTGCCAACACGGCCAAGACATTCCTCACCTCCAATATAAAGTGTTAGAGGCTGCATTATTTACATTGTGAGTATTGGAACAAAAAAAAATGACTGAGTATTTTAACTATGGCAACTTTACGCACGTTAATTTGCGAGTGGGATTTGTACGCAATGGAGAGTACTATGACTTAATCACACCTCTAACTTTATATTTAAGGCTAACACCGCTTTAGACTATAAAGAAACATATAGGAACACCAGATGACACCGGCTCTACGGTCTCCAGGCAAGTTATTTGGGATGGAGCCATTGGGTTAACTTTCACTCTAATGGCGCCATCTGGTGGCATTTTGAAAAGGCTTTTTTAAAAAGCTCTTATTCCTAAATTTGTGTTAAAACTAATGTGTCATGGAATTTGAAAATGTATAAATGAGTCTGGTAATAGCTTACTCTATTAAAAAGGGCATTTTTGGCTACTTATTAAACATAACCATGTTCAACATAATACCTATATAGGTTCTGGTTTAAAGTCTACCTTCCCGCAGATGTCTCAGCATCATGACGCATTATGACGTTCCCATTAGTACTTGTGGTGATGGTGATAATGAGGTAGCCTGCAGGGTCATTCTCCTCTCGGCGCTGGTATTTAGGACCAAATTATTCAATGTCTGTTTGATCAGTGCAGAAAATGTAAATGCCGCCTCCGTCTGTCATTTCCCCTGGAGTGAGCACTGACCTGACGGCGGAGTTGTGGTGATTCCGTGAGGGCGACTCTGAAAACAGCCCCAGGCTCAGAGTATGGAGCCTATATTCATTTGTACAGCTGCCAATATTCCAGTTTCATTTATTTTTGTTTTCACTGAATGCTCTCGACAACACTTTTTGTTTTTATTCACCCTCAGAACTGAAGATGCTTCTTGGAGCAGCGAAACGTCTTCATTCCTACAACGTTTTGTCCAGTTGACAGATTTAACTTTGGCTTTACTATTCACCCATAAGAATTAACTCTCAGGTAGATCCATGCCATTTTTCTAGGTGTAACCAGCAAGGGGCGCCATATGACACAGAATCTGAACGAAGCTTTCAGAACATGTTCATGCATTGATGCATGTCTGTAAGTGGTGTTTGAGTGCCCTGGCCTTAAACACACATTATCACTCATATATAGGGCACACCTGATCCGCATGACATCAGTGCAGACAATGGAAATGTATTAAGAAATATAATAACACACTGTAGGGTACAAAACATGTCAGTCTAATACACATAAATAAATAACAACTAACTTAATGAGTGTATACATAACTGTATAGACTCATTAATTATAAAAAGATGAAGTCATACATGTTTTTTTATTTCGTTTATCTCTTACTAGCAATGTTAATGTAACAGTGAACATGACTTGGATTACATTATAATCTACCTGGACCTGGGGATGACAGACATTGTGTGTAAGCACTCCCTCTTGCCATCCTCCATGTTATTCAGAGCTTATTTGATTGTGAACACACTGTGTATCATGAGCTCTTGTTCAGGAGCATTGAGGCTGAACAAATTCCTCTCACAGTAAATGGCAGCGAAAGAGAGACAACTCTGGAGTAACAAGCACATCACTCAGCAGTTTGCATGGGAACAACCCTGTCCCCTGTCCTTCATATTCAGACAAGCAAACACATCCCTGTCCTTCACATTCAAACAAGCAAACAAGTCTTACAGCACAACTGACAAACAGGCCTGTATGAATGATGACAGCTCACTTTTCTCTTTAGTGCCACCACAATACACTTCCCCATAGTTGCATATGTTTATTTGGCTTTGGACCTGATGCCTTCCAATATAGTTCTCTCTTATTAGCCTGGCTTGGGACTGGCACACAAGTAGGCCTACCCACTGAGGGTCAAATTTTATCAGTAAAAGGCTATTCAAACAAAGACATCTGGATAAGGTTTGGAGTGCAAAACCTATTTCTCTCTCATCCAACATTTGTTGTCTTTTCTGAAGAAAAACTTTATATGAGTGCTGAATTTTTACTGCATTATATAGCTTTTATCAGCACAACTCTAAATTCAACTATTTATCTAATACTGTCATAGTAATGTACTGATCAATGCTGTTTCTCACCAAAATCCCATTTCTGAAACTTTACTGATTTGGTAAAAGAAGCAATGCAGCACATTTTGTCCTAAAAAATCAAACACTTTCCAATAACACCTTGTATCATAGTTGACTCTTCAGTTCCAATTCATAGACAAACATGGGTCTAAACAGGAGCAAACATGGATCAACCATAAATGTGTGTTAGTTTATGAAGACAAAACAGAGGCTAAGACAGGACTTAACCTGGATTAGAAAAGTTTCAGCAGATGTATACACGAATCCCTGACTATGGTACATTCTTAAACTGAAACTCAGAGGTGGTCCAAATTTCACATGAAGTAATAGGAAATTAAACTATGGCTCACTACTTCAGGATACATCACAAGGAATAGACTGCCACTGTATCAAAAGCAGTTTAAAGCAATACCATGAAACTTTCTGGAGGTAGCACATCACCTGCATGACTCCATGGAAATAAAATACTTTGGAAAATTCTCCATGTAATAGATATATTTTAATGTGAAATATTATAGCCAAAAGAAAAACATTTTCATGGAGTTGAGTAGGGGAGGCCCTCCTCCAGGTCAAATAAGAGTCAGGCTTGTGGATATGCAAGTCTGCTCACAGTAAGAACACGGGCCATATTTCAGAGCAATAAAAACATATGAATAAAAAAAAAAGCATTTATTTTGGGTTTATTTGGGGGAAAAAATACATGATAGGGCTTTAATATAAGTTCTAATATTACTAAATGACATATGATGTAATATTTGTTCAGACTTGGCATGTAAATAAAAATATTGGCACACTATCATCTTTCATTTTAGCTGTATTCACTAAGACTAAGACTGATCTTCTTGACCGTGTCTGTGTTTTATCAGTTTGACGTCCTCTTTTGAAGCTGGTTTACTTATGAAATATGAAAGGCATTCCTTATACAAAACCTCCTTTATAATTCAGGCCGAGCTACAGGTGTGCGCACATCTGCTGTCTCAAGAAGAAAAGGGAACCATAAATTACACATATGAACAAGATAACCTACATTTACATATAGATGCCGTACCATGCCAATGTATATTAAAACATATTTTCCTTTGTAGTGCTTTGAAAAGAAAATGTGAATTCAAGCCATGTGGGAAGAATGTGAGACAGAACACAGAGGTTGTCACACCAGGAGGAGCTTTAGCAGGCTCCAATGACAAGATTATATAGATTATAGATAATAGATGGAAAGCTTTTCCAATGTTCTTCAATTCTTTACAACAGAGCTGCTAAGTCCCTACAGAGTTATAAAGCACAGAACTGTCCTGTCATTCAGAGTGAAGAGGAAATTGCATTTGTAAGATTAAAATGAAATTATATTAGGTGTGACAAAAGACAGATTAAAGACTATATAAACATTGACCATTCATTTGGAAAAGACATTATAAGTTCAAAGAGAAGATTAGATTTCAATAATTATATATATGTTTCAGCTTTCTGTCATATGGTGCCATTTTGAGGACTGTTCCATTCAAACGAAATAGTGTTTTGTTTAGATTTGTTCATTTCTATGGTAACGGTCTTAACTTTTCATCATTCTGAAACCCATCTACATTTACACATTTTGAGTAGGATTTGTTGAGTTAACTTTTAAACTAGAAAAATAAAAACACAAAATCATTAATATATGGTTAGCTTGCTCATATAGTCAGAATCAGGCAAAAGAGATAAAAATATTATTACACAGACAGAGGTGATATCGCTCATCCAAAATAGCGTATGCTGCAAATGAAACTACTGCTTTTGTTTTTGCTACTTGCAGACTCCTTTGATTAGTATTCTTATGCGTCATTGTATGTAATTATGGTCAACGTGACTTAAACAAGCCGCTCTCATGTTTCAATAAAGGAGATGTGTGACGCCTGTTGTGTGTCTTCTGTGTTCTGATTTAGTGCAGTGAGCTCAGTGCAGGTGTGAAGACATGGTGCTGGGGGCCATGTCTCAAACAGGATCCAGTGTCATCATATAGGAACGTACCTCTCTACTTAATAACAGTCTGTGTTTAGAGAGCCATGAGGCCCCAGGGAGGAATATGAGCTCACATATAGGGGGCTTCAAGGATCTGAAAGAAGTAGTGCTCAAAAAGATTGCCATGTCAAAGTAGTGAAGAAGGTTCCTATGTGGGAAACATAAGAGAGAGATTAAAACGTATGGCTACTTGGAATATATATAGCATTCACATTACCAAAATTTATGGTCAGAGGTTTCAATGTTCTGTTATATGCAACATTTTGAGGACTTTTTTGTTTTAAATTGCTAATCACTATGAAAACTGTCATTTTCATCATTCCCAAACCCATGGATATTGGTTATTTGGTTTCTGAACACTTCTTTAAAGTAAAGTACATCAAGAAACACACAGAAATTAGGTTACTGCGATGCTATAACAACTATAAGTATTCCAACACTTACTGCCAATTATTATTACTGCAATCACTTCTACTGTGATTAATACAGCCATTTATAATCAGACCTCTACACATAGAGTTTGTGAAAGTAAAAATTGGATTACACTATAAATCAATCCAAAATGATGTGTTGGTAAATTTAAGATTACAGGTTTTCACAATCTACTTTTTTATCCATGATCTTACACCTGCTTTAATCAAGTGCTATGTGCCAAATACCTTGTGTGCATTTTTGGTGCTAACAGTGAAAGAGGAGACACAGACTGCAGTCATCGTAGGCAAGACTCTACAGGCTGTGTGCATATGAAAGCAGTGACGCCATCAGCTCTTTATGCGACCTTGGGAAGTCAACATGAGTGAAAAGAGGAAAAATGTTCAACTGAAATCAAAAATGTAGAAATACAGCAGAATTTGGTACCACTGATGAGCTAAGACCCATAAGGCTGATTAGAGAATTACTTTGTGCATAATAGAGCAGTTTATGTGTGTGGGGTTTAATACTGAGACCATTGTTCATTATTCCATTGTTAACTATTTCACATAAAGAAATGCCAGTAAAATTTAGCCTTTCAGTTGTTGTTTTAATGTTGTTGTAATAATCAGTAGCTATGGATTTTAATCTTTCACGGTCAGTTACATCAAACGGTAACTGGCCGCATTTTTAGATAGCGCTTTCTCACCTTCTAGCCACTCAAAGCGCTTTACATCAAAGAACCACTCACCCATTCACCCATACATTCATACACCAGTGTACCCAGTATTAATTTGTGGGAGCTGGAATCGCACCGCCAACCTGTGGGTCAGTGGATTTGACTGTTCGACCAATGATGTTCACGTCGAGAGTGGAATTTGAACCGTCAACCTTTCGATCATTGGACAAACGCTCCACCAACTGAGCTACTGTTGCCCCTCAAGTTTGATAAAGATATGAGTCTAGGAGTAACAGAGTGAACAGTATCAGGTTGTTGTAATAAAAGATTACACATGCACAAGTAGGTTGATTAGCCTATTGTACATGTTATAGTTTTGATGGAGAAAATCCTATATAAACCTGGAGGAAACAGAGACATAAAGGTGATATAAATTGCTGTAAGCAGACAATGCTAACATGTCTGCCACTCCACCGTCCCTCTTTACTTATTATTTTGCACCAGCAGTCCTTGTGCGTTGTAACTGGTTCTTTCTTTTACACTTAAGACTTAATACTACCCTGCACAATGAGGACAATACAGTAAATCCATTGTTATCAGTATCATATAACTTCCAAGCCTCAGGGACTGCAGGAAGAAAAAAAAACAAACTACTTCAAGTTTTAGTTTGAGCTCACACGTGCCTGTACACATCTGAGGAATGTTCCGAATGCAGTCCGTGTGACAAGAGCAGCCTTGTGTTGGGACGTCTATCTGCTGCCCACCATGAAGATTAGCCTCTTATCTGCTAATGAGACAGCGCAGATGGATTTGGGTAGCAGTTCTTTGGCACCAGCCCTGTATACTGACTCTGGTGTTGTGTTACAGAGAGAGAGATGGAGAGGCAGCCTTGGAGCAAGCAGCAGCAGTAGCAGCGGGGGGAGCCATACAAAGAGCCTTCAGCCTCCATGCTTCTCCCCTGTGTTAGCTTTTCTCCTGTTCAGCTCTTATCAAACAAATATGACTGCAACATGTGATCAGCACTGATATGCGTCCCTGAGAGGCAGCCATTTTACACTGTGGTGGAAAGCAGAAGTCATTTCCTGAGTACATACCAGCATATTCAGAAGAGAAGATGTGTGTCTTCCACCGTGTTTGATTGATTACACTACCAAAGGCCCATAGGTGATACACAGAGACTCCTGAAAAAAGGACAATGGAAAAAAAACAAAACGACAACATTACTTTGAATACTACATGAGTAAAAGTACTTTTGCAATGTAACAGAAGCATTGGTTATTAGTGTAGTCATTTTAGGTGTGGTAGTAGTAGTGGTGGTGGTATACTCACCCACATATTTTTAGAGTATATGCAAATACTTTACTTAAGGCACGGTGGGTGAAGTTCCTGAGCTATGGACACAAATTGGCTCCATGTATTACCAGCCCAAAATGTACTTCATTCTAGAGGTAGGCATTACATTGAATTATGTATAATACAGTGAATGTTATTTTGGAGATATGCAAATAAATAAATAAATAAATACATACATAAATAAAGTCCCTCACTTTTTGTCCTTTTGTCAGACTTTTTTTTTTGTTTGAAGAGAAATCTAATATTTACTTAAGTATAGTACTGTACTGTTAAAGTTGCACTAGTAACTTTTTGGTAGAGAGAGGGTCCACCATCTGTTTGTCTCCATGGCGATATCATTCATTTCACAAGTGATGTCACCAGCCAAGTTACAGATCAGACCTGTGGAGAGGCAAGCCTGGTTATCAGAATGCATGTGCTCATATTTATGATCAATAAAAACACCCATAAGGACATAAATGTTTAATGCTATAGCGTGGAACGTTCCAGGCAAAACAATAACATCTCCATGGAGACAAGCAGGCAGTAAACCCACCACCTGAACGTTACGCAGTGCACCTTTAAAGAACGTCTTGCATCCACACTCCTCAGAAGTGTTGTTTAGTTCATTAATATATTTATGGCAAAATGCACTTGTTAAAATTACAGCCTGAGATGAATGAGCTAAAACAGTTCAATTTGACAGAAAATTAACAGCATAACATTCACAATAAAACATCAGATTTGTGCTCTTAAATATCAGTGTTGACAGTCCAATATTAGTTTATAAGTAAATGGGAGAATAAACAGTGTTGTGGATTTGAACTTACAAGGAAGTTTTGTAGTTCTTATGTTACTATAATGCAACAAATACACTTTGTTATTAACATTCTAAAGACATCTATGACATCGTAAGTTTGTCTATACCGCCCACCCCGTATTAGAATTTTAGCTTTAAATATTTCCAGTTGTAGTTCAGCTTAGAGCAACCATTCTTCCACAGTCCATTTGGAGATCCTTGCTTGACTCTATAAACCTGTCTATAAACCTAGTTCATAGTCACCATCGGCCTCTGACTCACGATTGGATATGCCCCGTAGTCTCTCTCACCTTCACCGTGATTGATAGCTATAATGTTACATCCACCTGGGACCCTCTGACCCGCCATGCACCCCACCCCTGTCCCATGATAACCTCACCAGTGTGCTTCAGGCTTTGGAAAACTGGAGGACTGCGAAGATGCAGTACTCATCAACCCACACAGAAGAGAGAGGAGAGATCCTGCAAGTAAAGATATATGTGTTATTGTCAGTCACTCAACCTTCAACTTACATAACGTTTCTAATAGTAAATAAATGTTCTTACCAACGTCAAGATCTAATATATAATGTTGTGCTGAGGCAGTTCAAGAGGCTGCAGTTTCTCTACACAGGCCAGTCCCAAATTCTAAAGAATGGGGCCTACAGCGGAAATACCTGTAGGCTATAGGTAAAATCAGATAACGGCATAGTTCACATTTTTAACACTAAACGTATCCTCATAGTTCAAATATTTTTCTCTTCTTAACCCTTTGAAGTTGGTGTTATTGATAGTGGGACATAATTGTGTGGTACTTTGAATTGCATGCTTTCTTCAAAATAAGTTGAAGTAAATAAGTAAAAGTAAGATTTTGATACGGCCCCATCCAAAAACTATAAATACACCAGTTGAATGTTATAAAATTCAAAAAAGGCAAAAAACTGCAAGCGTATGTAAAATTTTAATGTTCTTTCTTAAGTGCTTCCTTGAGCTGATGATGCCATGAAACTACATCCTACAACTCTGCTGTATTGGATTGGCAATTCCAGATATAACTGCTCACATCGGCAGTGTACATTTATGAGTGCATTGTGTCAGTCCTGATTTGATTTTGCTGTGTTTCCTGGGGTCATTCTGTGGTCAGGACATTAGTGCTCTCTTTATTGGCTGATGTTTTTCTGATGTGTCTCACAGTCATTAGGCTTGTTTGTCGCTGATAAGGAAACTATTACTGCAGTCACTGAGGACATTTGGGTCTCACACATTCACTTGGTGTCTGTTTCACTGTTAATGCAGTGTCTTGAACTGTTCTGAAATGTACAACATCGCTAATGACCAATGTAATCATCTTTGGTTTCTTAGAAGGGGATTTCATTATGCAATATCATCTTCTTTCATTTTGGTGTTCACTATGTCAAATCATCAGGTTATCTACTGTGCAAAGATTACACTGGATGCCCATCCTGAGCCATTTTGTTTTTTATTTGGTTACTTGGTAATGTAACACAGGAAGACTCCACAGCACTGGCTCCTGAACAGTGTGTACACATTGTTCTTGTTGCATTAAAATGTTCACAAGCTTATACAATCCAGCCATAGTTACAGAAAGCCTTTGTTCAGGATCAAGCAATAAAAATATATGGATGCAGACCAATTTTTACTCTAAAGTTTTGAAGGTAATTCACTTTTTTACCATCTTCTGAAACACAATCAACCTTTGATACAAAATATAACAAAATTGCAGTAATCACATGAGCTGTGAATATGGATTGTATGCAACAGTCAACAGCAGAACATTATTGTAAAGTGTTTTCAAATCAACTGGCTGTGTTGTTTTTTGATTAATTTCTAAAAATACTAAAACTTTAGGACCTCTTTTAGTTTTGTTTTGATAGTACCTTAGAATGTGAACTATTAAAGGACCTATACTACACTGTTTTCTTCTCTGTTATAATGTTGTTTAAGAAGCAAACCCTGCATATTTACACTGAGTTCTTCTCTCAAACACTAAACACCCTGATTTACTCTGTGGAGATGTTATTGCAATTTGTTAAAATTTTCTGCAATAGGGCATTTAACTTAACTTTAACTCTTGCCCACTGTGAGAAGCCAAGTTATAAGAAAGAGCTGTGGAGAGGCAAATCCCACACACAGTAAGAAAACATTTTTTTGAAGTATTTTTGAGCAATAAAACTGGAGTAGTTAAATGAAGATAAAATAAATAATCCCCGCTGGAAAAGTTACACAGTGCACCTTTAGCATAAACACAAAAACAAAATCAGTAGGAAAAAATGCCAAAAAAATCCCCCCTGCAGAACATGAAGGTTTTGACTTCAGACTAGAACATATTGGCTCACAGTTATGGCCCTCCAAACATCTGCATCAGACTTTTGTGCGAGCCCAGTAGGCATATAGAATCGTTTCAACTGCATTTATGCCAAACTGAGAAAGAAAGAAAGAAACGGTGCCATTTAGGTCGTCTCACTCAGCCTGTTTAAGTCCAACTGTGGTGCTCAAAGTAGCCCTTAAGTCAGTTGGAAGAAAATGCAGAGAGTCAGCTGATTCCTAATCCGTTCTCTTTGTTGCTCAGTGCTCACACATCAAAACTCAAATTGATACGAGCAATCACATGAAAGCCCCTCCGCTGTCTGCCATCATGGTCTAGTGGAGCCGGAGGTGTTTTGGGTTTGAGTCTTTCAGAAAAATGAGAGCTGGTGGAGAAAAAATGCATTTATTTGGGCTATTTTCCTTCTGGCTTCAACATCAAATGATCAGCCATAATATTGTAACCACTGACAGAGTAAGTGAATGACTATTTATATCTTATACCCAACACTTGATGTGGGTTAAGACAGCAAGTGAACACTGTAACTTCAAAATTTGGTAAGTAGTCCAGGAAAGAAACAGTAAAAATCTTTAGGCGTCTGATTTAAAGTTTGAGAAATGAACTTTGTTGGGTATATGCAGTAGTGTTATTCCTGATGTATTTGTGATAGACTAGCTTACGCACTCAAAACAAGATGAGTGATTTCAATTGCTTTATTTGTTATTTGGGGCAGTTGTTATAACATCATTTCCACAATACAATCTGCTCCTTCCCCACAACTTTGGTTGCCGGGGTGAACAAAGAGTCACATGGATTGAGATGACTGACAGCTCTATGAACTGTTGGAGGCAGGCTCTGTTGCACCATCTCAGTCAAAACCTAATCTCTCTGCCAGGATTTTTATTAGAACTGTATACAAGGGCCCTGTTTGACTTGCTGTTGACTGTTGATCTTATGCGGCTAAGATTTTAATGCGATTTATGATAATGTATGATGATGGAGCCACATAAACCGCAACACATTTTCTGAAAGATATTTGAAATGGGCTATGAGACATGCAAATTTAACAAAATGAGCTACAAAGTCTATTTTCTATTTAGCTGGTTCTTTAATGGTCTTGACAACGTTATTTATTTTTCTAATTTTATGGCTCTCTTCACAATGGGGAAATGTGTCACTTTTAAAAGAGTGCTTAAAATGCTTGAACTATACGAATGAACCAATGGCTTTTGAACTTTTATAAACCATTTTCTCCTAATTGACAGACACATTTATGTTAATTACCTTTATATATTGATCTATACCAGCTTCAGTGAACACATGGGACTATCCAATGCAAATATTTAGGTCTACCTGAGCTAATAAATGCTGTGCTTGTTCCATAGCCTCTATAGGGTGATTATAAGGCAGAAATAATTAGGCTATTTTTTAGTTTGTTTCATTTCAAAGTGGCTTATACATCTGGGTAAATGTTTGCAGACCTCACTGAGTGTCAAAACAACTCCAGTTTTAATAACCTTTGGACTGTGATTAGCTATGACTCAAGGCAAATTCACAGACTGTAGGTGTAGGTTAAACTAGATGAATTTGATTTCACAGTGATATTTTGCGGTTTGCTTTCTAATTAATTCAGTCTAGCTCTCCAAATAAGCTCACATGCATGGTTTAGTAACTGCATCTCTGCAAATAACCTACAGTGTTATAAGTGCAGGGCAAATGTGTAATAGCACATTTAATACAATACAATAGATAACATTATGAAGAGTGTGTAGGCGGAGTTAGCTGCTGTGTGATTGGTCTCAACCTGTGGACCTGTCTGCTGGGAGGACAGTCAGGGAGGGGTGCATCAGCGGCGCTAGACTCCTCCGTGAAGTACCCAAACCATCAAACCAGCGCCATCCACGGACACAGGAGCGGCCACCGATGCTTCCTCCCCGCCGTGTTTGTCTTGGTTTCGGGGAAATGGATGTTTGATGGCATTTTGTTGGTCTCCGCGGCGCTGCTCCTCGGCTCTGGGCAGAAGAGGATTCATTAGCTAACATTAGCTCGCTAACAAGGTCAGCTTGAGTTTTGGGTGCTGCCCGTGTGCGCGTATGTGTGCCTGGAAAATACCTCTCCCTTCGTGTCTTGGTTCGCTTCATGTTGAGAAAATATACAGGTCATCCATCTTCTGACAAACCTCGTAGCCAGTTGTATTTGTCACCGTCACCATCTCTTATCGTTAGCTTATTGGTTAGCCACATTATGTGCTATCAGTGTTCAATCCTTTTCCTCATATTTGGCTTCGACGCGTGAAAAAATCTTCCTTGCGCAAATGACTCTATTTATTTTAAAACCCAGGCGTTATATGCACTGTCCAATCGAGTTTACTGTTATAATCAAAACTGTATTATCGTACAAAAGAGTATTACAATGTGTTTTTGGCTGCTACAGCACCAGCGCCCAGAATAAAGCAGGTGCATCTCTGCGTTTAGCCACAGACTGGACTGGAGCGCAGTAGCCAAGCGCGCAGCCAGCAGCGAGCACATCTATCGATTTGTATGTTCAACTCTTCACAATCTTTGCCTATTCTCAAGATTTTATACGTACATGCTACCATGTGTACGATCTTTGGAATATATGGGTGGTATTGTGACACTCAAAGCTTTTGTTTGGTCAAATGAGGGTAGCAGAGACGGGCCCCTGTAGCCAATATGTGTTAGTTAGCTGGTTAGCTCTGGGAAAGTATGCACCTGGCTACATTTTTAGCCTTAACGTGGCAATTATATGTCGTGTTTAATGCGAATATGTTGTATGGTTTCTTTTGTTCTTCTAATTTCTAACTTTGGCCAGGTCAGGGTAAGGTTATAATAGTGTATTAGACCAGCTTTCATAACTTTTGTCAGTGAGAGGGGGGCAGCAAGCATGGTGTGGTCATTGGTGATTAAAGACTAATAAGAAAAAAGTAATACTTCATAATATCCAGTATTTGGAAAATGTTTTTGTTTTTAGAGTGTCCTTTTGTTATCTTTTCATTTTTGACATGTTTAGTGCCTCCCTTTTAGATAGGTCTAATAATACACACAGTTTTGTTGAAAGGAAGTCCACTCATCACTAATCTATCTGTGCTACATAAAGTTTAATTACTGTTTGGTCCACCGTTAGGATGTTTTACTGTGCTGTTTTGGTAGATTTTGCCCTGCTTTGTGATCTCATATTTAATTACAGTTTGAACAATAGGTGTGTTTATTGTACACAATCAATTTAGTGTTGAAAGCAGTACAATAGCTGCATGTAAAATATGAAGCAAGATTGCCCTGTGAAAATGTTTGTTATTCAGCTCAGGCAGTGTCAGGAGACTGCTGCTAGATCTGGTACGTCAGTTCAGTGGGCCTGGACTTCACTGTGTGTGGTATCTGAGATAATGTTTATAGGGCTCATCTCCCAACTTTCAGTACCAGCTACAGATAAGGAGGGATACTCCAAGCTGCTACTACACAGTATGTTATTATCCAAGTAATAGGTTACTCTAGTTACAACATTCTAAGAGCTCATAGTGTAACATTGTCCATGGTATTTGTTGTTAATCTATCACAATGTATGTGTGTACATTGCTTAGGGTCAATATCTCTGTAATTACTTGGCCAATCCACAAGAAACAAAATAGTCACAAATACCAAGGCAATTTATCACACTGCAATCATATGCATTATTTTTCTCAGTTGTTATGACTTCATGTCATAAGAGTATTATATTGTAGGATTGCAAACTGAATCCCAAGTGAAAATAGATCACAACATCATTAAATTCTGTGGTCATTAAATATGATATTATGCTTTTTACATAATTTCAGTGCTAAATTATGAATTTAATATGCCTTTGTTTTTAATGTGCATGCACAGTTTGCCTAGTTAGAGTTGTCTGTCTCACCCGACTGATTCACTTGGAGTAGTGAAGAGCAAGTCTCAACACGGCCAAGGTTTAGGCAGAATTAAAATGGTGGGACAAGTTTCAGATTACAGATCTATTGTCTATGTACAATTCAGAAAAAGCCATTTAAAATGCAGGCACATTTTTTCTGCCAATCCCAAGCCCAGATAAACAAAGGGCATCAGGAAGGTCATCTGCACCAAATCAATGGGAAAATTACTCCATAATTGGAGGCAGCTGACTATCTACTACTGTCATCCAGGAAGAAAAGCCTTTTTTCAAACAAATTTTTGAAGAACTATTTTGTAATGTACAGTGATTCACTGATCACAGACAATGTGTATTTCTGAGTTAGTCAGTCCCAATGAACTGCTTTTGATTTTATGCCCAAGTGGTGAATCATAATTTTTAATTGTACTCAGAGACATTATCTGCACGTTAACTCACTAATAGGAACTATAAGACGGTTTCTGACTCATGTAATGTCTGTTAGTTACTCTCTGGGATGACCCCTACAATTACTTAACATTTATCAATGTATTTTTGTAATTGTGGACAGTCCAAGCTTTCATAAATATTTACTGTTTAAACAATTGTCTCACTCTAACTGGGAAATAGCTCTGCTCATCGCTGATACTTGTGAAATTAATTCAGTGATGGAATTGTGGACAGTCCAAGCTTTCAAATGAGGTATAACATGTCTAGGTGGCCCACAGTCAATATTGGGTCCATGTTTCATTCACAAATCATACACTACCAATTCAGTCTATCTTAGATAGTAGCATTTTAAAACAAAGCAATAGTATTGACATGAGCGGCTGGTGCTGCTCAGGCATTAGGATTCCAGGCAGTTGGCTGACCCCCCTCTACCCATTCCTGAGTGCTACAGGATTGGGGTTGGCTAGGTCAGTACAATGGAGACTCTAATTCCCCCCCTAGGGCACCTAATTAAAACTTACAACCAAGACAAACAACCTTTGTCACTCGCATCTCATGAGATTCGCTATTAAGTGAAAGTGCAGTGATCGAAGTGAACCAGTGATCACACTGTCTACAAAGGTTGATTTATTGTGACATTAATGTGCACAATGTTGTCTCTGCTAGCCATCAGATTTGACAGCAAGTGTTAGATCTTGTTTTAATTGTAATATTCTCTTCTCCTTTCTAGACACCGGACATGGCAATTTACTAGACTGCTGGAAAACGTCTTTATGGATCACAGAGGACAACAGGGAAGTCTTCACCTGTGTCACTATTAGACAAGCTGACTGTGCCTCTGAACTGACCTGAGTGCATAAGGCCTCTTCAGTTGTGAAACATCTGTCGGGCAGCCCCAAAGGCCTACTACTATGCACTATAAACACAGCGAGATGAGGTGTGGAGTGGCTGCAAGGAGCAGGGAAGTTCTACTCAGGACTATACTCTTGCTAATAGGACTTGTACTGAACATGGCCCAGTGCACAGACCATGACCACCAGCAGACTCTGGTGGAGGCCCTGTCTCTGGAGCTAGAGGCGTCCATGCAGTCATCAGTGCTGAATGGGCTGCAGAATGCGCTGTCTTCTGTGGGAGAGAGTCCCTCCTCAGCCCTCCCCGAGTCCACTGCAAAGATGGGAGTGCCCTCTGGGATTCCAGACTCGTCTGCCATCGCAGGACAGGTGTTCCAGCTTAAGGTGCCACTAGGACAAGACAATGGAAGCTGTCATGTCCATGTAAGTGTTGCCCACATAAAAATGCATTTCCTGCATTAAGTATATTGTAAAACTAAAAGCTCATTAATACATAGGTTTATGTATGGCTAAAACAGACACGTTTATTCTTATTTTTTTAATTTAGTTTAGTTTTTCACGTAAAACAAGTGTTTTTGGATTATTCCTTAAATGTAGATGTTATGGTAGACGTTAAAGTAAAATGCAGGTATTTCACCGTATGCCATTGTTTGAAAGATTACACTGAAAATTTCTTTTAGTTACAATTTTTTGTAGCTTTTTGCAGCATTTTTAATAGTTGTATAGTCAATATTCTTATTTTTACAAATCTCAATATTATTCACATTCATATACTGCTTCATAAAACACTTTAAAAAAGCTTAATATGTTATTACTGCATTTCATGTAACAGTCTAGTGAGATGCTAAATTAGAATATTAAATTATTTCTTTGGTCTTTCTTTTTTATATAAACTGTTAACAGCTGAGAGTTGTGTTTTGAAGCTTGGCATATGTTTGACTACTTCAGGCAGAATTCTCATGCAAGTTGTGTCAAGGAATAAATAAAGGAATAAGGAAAAAAAAAAGTATAAACATAAAGATATTCAACTTATAGCTCTCATTTGACAAAAAAAAATGGCAATTTGATAAGTGGAATAATGAAAGATGGAGTCACAACACTTGTAGGGATAAACATAACATCTTACAAATTATAATATTATATATATATATATTATATCAGAGTTTTTCTACTTGATTGAAAAGGCATTAGTTTAATGATAGCATTTACATTCCTGAAGCATTCAAAGTATACAATATTTAGAAATCTCAAGTGTGCAGTTATTTAGTATAGCTATAGCCTAAATGCACAACTATAGAACACATTATGCCCCTGTGTAAATGTCAGGTGCATAGTATTTATCTGCTCGTTCTGATTACTGCGTCAGCCCTGATTGAAACTGACTGCTCTGGTTTGTTCCAGTCAGACTTCTGAATGAGGCGAGATGATTATTGGCTGTGGGGTAATGCACTATGATATCCTGTCATAGGACTCAATGAAGACTGATGACTCATAGTTATTATGAACAGGACTATACTTCCTGTTGAATATTTGGATAAACTTGATGAATTGAACCGAGTTGGAGAAGTGAAAGAAGTGCAGAGGAATATGAGTCCTTACAGTGATATGCCAAGTGAATCTGAAAACTGGAAGGATTTAGAAAGATTAGAAATGTGATCATGTCTTTTGTTGGATAGTTTACAACTGACAGTTAAAATTATCACTCGGCGACATGGCGATACCTGACAGTATTGTATTTTAGTTATGTGCCTGTATCTTGATTCATCATTTCTCACTTAAATGCAGCTCTGTGTTCAAACATAACTCGCCCATCCCTCTCATTAGTCAGCCTCTGTCAGTGAGAGGCAGCAGATGGCTTTAGTGTCCTCCTAAAGATAATACAAAAAGTGTACATGAATCATGATGATACCAAAACCATGATATAGGTTCTAAAAATGCTTTATTCTATCGATAGCACAGCACTATAGGACTAACCTATTTTATAAAGCATTATTTGACTGACTGGGGGACAAACCAATGTCAAACAACAGAAATAAGATAAAGGGGGAAAAGAAAATGAATGAATAAATAAATAAATAAATATAACACAAATTGCTTTTAGTGTACACTTACTGAATACTTAAGAAGAGCTTAAGATTTTTTCTGTCAGAATTGTAATATGTTGTTTTTATTTCTAGGTCACAGAAATGGGGAAAGAGAGCCTACCCTCCTGGCTGTTATGGGACAGAGAGAGCTGCACTCTGCGAGGCTTGGCTCTGGAGCAGGATAAAGGCATCTATCACATCTCAGTTTCAGAAGTGGGTTCGCCTAATATCTCTGGATCTGAGGTTTCTCCAAGTACAGTATTTTCTATCGAGGTCCATCCAGAGGAGCGGGCAGACAGCGAGCAGGCCCTCCTGACTGTCCAGAGTGAGACCAGTGGTGTACAGCCCTTTACCTGTGGCCCCGAGGACCCTGTCACCGTCCTCACTGTCATCCTAGATGCTGACCTGACCAAGATGGCCGCCAAACAGAGAGTCACTTTACTGAGCATCATGAGGAAATTTTCCCATGTTCCCATTGAGCACATGAGGGTCGTCCCTGTTGTCAACAACCGGCTATTTGACATGTCTGCTTTCATGGCTGGACCAGGAAATGCAAAAAAGGTGGTGGAGAATGGAGCGCTGGTGTCATGGAAACTGGGATGTGCGTTAGACCAGAGCAGGATTCCTGATATTAGCAGTGTCCAAGATTTGGCAAAGGACGGGACAATGTCCGCAAAACTTGGCTTCCCGGTTGTGGGTTGGCACATAGTCAACAAGAAACCACATAATATCAAAAGAGTGAGACGACAACTGTACAATACTCCAACTCCAGTGCCCTCCCTGTTACCACCAACCACTCACCCCGAGCCTCCGGTACGTCTTATCCCCACCCCAACTTCACCTGTCATCGCCTCAGCAACCGACATCTCTGCTCCCCCTGTGAGAGGCCCTCTGCCCCTCCCAGTAAAGCCAACTATGAGAATCAGGGATCAGATCGCACACACACCTGTCTTTGGACCACCTCAGCCTACCAGAGTCTTAGGAACCACAAGTACCATCTCAGTCCAACCCACCATGACACGTCCTACAATTGTGGAGGCTACTGCTTCCCCAACTTTACCGAGTACAACCAAGAGACCCAAGACAGGAACCACAAAGAAGCCACCCAAGAAGCCCAAATCTTCTACCCCTGCACCGAAAGGACCCAAGTCTACTACAGCCAAACCTCCAAAGCGCACTACGACAACCCAGTCTGCGCCTCCAGAAAACAGAAGTCCAGAGATCCGTAACCCCATTGACCAGGTTAACGCTTGGGTTGGTACATACTTTGAGGTCAAAATCCCAACTGATACTTTTTATGATATTGAAGATGGTACAGCTGATAAATTGCGTCTTACCTTGAAGAGGACACCCAAAGAAGCTGTGAGTGAGACTTCCTGGATACAGTTCAACAGCACAATCCAGCTGCTGTATGGACTCCCAGAGGCACAGCATGCAGGCAAGCACGAGTATTTCATGTTGGCTACAGATAAGGGGGGCAAGAGTATCATGGATGCCTTTGAAGTACAGGTTAACAAGTGGGCATCTAATGACAAACCGACTGCCGTATTTGCAGCTCGGTTCCATGGTGATCCTAAAAGCCTCTCCGATGATGTCCATAAGAAAATTTTACTGACAAAAAAGTTGGCGTATGCTCTTGGTGATCGCAACAGCAGCACAGTGACTCTAAGAAACATCACTCGTGGCTCCATTGTGGTGGAGTGGACCAATAACAGTCTCCAGCAGAGCAGCTGTCCAAAAGACCAGATCACAGTTCTGAGCAACAGGATCTCAGACCATCAAGGCACTCCCAAGATGGCGTTTATCAAAGCCATGGAGCCAGAATTTAAGCCCATTAATATCTCTGTTCGTGGGACCAATAAATGCCAGACCTATTCATTCATTCCTCCAGCAGAAATTCCCCTGCCTGCCATGCCCACAGTGGCACCCACACCGGGCACAGGGCGAGTAAGCAGTGGAGATGATGTCTATCTACATACTGTCATTCCTGCTGTTGTAGTGGCAGCCCTTCTGCTTATAGCAGGGATCATTACCATGGTCTGCTACAAAAAGAAGCGCAAAGGGAAGATGACTATAGAGGAGCAAGCCACATTTATTAAAAAAGGTGTTCCCATAATATTTGCAGATGAGTTGGATGATTCCAAGTCTCCTCCATCTTCCAGTATCCCCTTGATACTTCAGGAAGAGAAGCCACCACTGCCCCCACCTGAGTATCCAAACATAGCCGGGCCCCACAGCACCCTCCTGAGCCAGGATCTAGATCTACTTGGGGAGTACTCCATTTATCAGGATGATGATCCAAATGCACCTCCGTACCAACCTCCACCCCCCTTCACTGTCCCTATCGAGGGCAAAGGCTCTCGGCCTAAGAACATGACGTCATACAGGTCACCTCCGCCCTATGTGCCTCCCTAACGCACACTCTTACCCTTGTCACACACGAGGTGCAATACGGGAGTCATTTCAACACTGGAGTCATTTCACATGTGCTCAATCAAACGCTTGGACTTTGTAGAGAAGCAGGCAAAAACATGTTAGACCATAAAGAATAAGACTATATTCTCTACAACTAGCACAGAGAAAATGGATCAAAAACCTTTGTAATTCAGCATCACTTTTTGTTGTTCTTCAAATCAGCTTTTGACTTGCATATACTTTTTGTCTGATTTTGCCAAGAAGAGTCGATTTTATCTTCAATGATGTACTATTTCTATTGTATAGAAAATAATAATGAAGCAGGAAAGACTGAAGCCCGTGGGGCCTTTGAACAGATGTCACCATGACAACAGACTCTGGCTCTCCATCACCGTGTTAATCTGAGTTTATATCACTCTTATCAGTACTCTGCTCGGTTTACTAAGATTTTGCGCCTGTTATTACTAGAGGGGTATGAATGACAAATGTTGAACTGAACGCATGAACCACTTCCCACAATCATTGACTTTGACTTGAGTTCTATTGTTTCTTTTGGTCCCTCTTGATAATAACATGCAACCTTTGCACTTATGCAAATTCTTGCTAAACCTTGCACTATGTCTGACTCAGACAAGTGGTAGTCCAAAAAAATGTTTTACAATCTCTACCCTTACCACACGACTACATCATCAAAAAGGACATTACATGGGACTAGTCATGTCTGTCATAGCCGTAGCCTAATTAAGTTACAAAACACTTGTATTTCTTTTATTTCTCCGTGCGTGTGCCTCTGGACCTGCCTGTGTGAGATAAGATGGTTGCTGTTGCCAAGGTGCTGTCTTTTGATCACTGTTGCCAGATCGAGGATTTCGAAGCCAATGGAATCCAATGGTTAACACAGGGTCAGACCTGGCAATGTGGTCAGTGATGTGGATTCCAGAGGCAGAAAACGTAAATTCATTCAAGTGACAGTACTGTTAAGAACAGGTCAGTATTCAATTTAAATGTGTTAATCAACTCTGGTAAAAAATATAGATAATTACAATTTTATATTGTACAAATGTTGAGTACTTTTAATTTTAGACATAAGGATCAATGACAGTGAAATAAAACGTCAACTATCTCTGAGTTCAAAGCCCCTCAACTACATGGTAACTTAGCAACGAACTTAATCAGAAGTGGTTTGCAGAATAGTTACAGAATAAATGGCCTAAAATGTTCTCTGTAGAATTTTATTTTTCTAAAATGTAAAAAGTCGTCTAAAAAAAAAAGAATTTGCTACTCTCCCTCTGGTAAATCCACAGTTTAACGTTTTAGTTTCTCTGTAATGATGTCTAAGGCAGGACCAGTTCAGAGGCATGGGAACAAGAGGTTGTACATAATTGTGTGCCTGTGGAAAAAAACAAACTCACTTTAGTGTTTAACCAATAAAACTAGCTAAGGGGTAAAGGGGACAGAGTGGGAAATGATTTTATTTTTTAATCTAGATTTATGATTACACTTATATAATTTGTGACAGTACAAAAGAGTTAACTTGCCCTTCATAGAAAAAACATGATCTCAAAATGATGGTGAGTAACTGCAAGCCTGTGTGAATTCTGTACATTTCATATCTGATACCACCACAAAAAATGGTTGAAATCTAATGTTTTTACTGAGTTTTTGATACAGTCTTAAACTTGTTTTATGAAAATATATTAATAAAATGTAATGCTATTTGTAAAGCTCCAACAGTTGTGTAATGTCCATTCATTTTAAGATGCCTTTATATCTTTAACAGTGAGAGTTTAATTCCAATTCATGTCGTGTGCCCTTGTTTTTGTTTGGTTTTTTTTGTTTTTTGTTTTTTTTTTGTCTTGGACCTCTTTCAGGGAGTAAATCCTTATGTTTACTTGATCAACTTTTATGCTAAATTGCTGCGAGATAGTTTCCCAATTACTATTAAAAGATGAAAAGATAGTCAGGGGCCACTATGCCTGATCGCACGCAGTACATCCTTTAACCACTACATTAACATGGCTAATTTGTCACATTTAATTAAGCTTAAAAGAGCAAATGTAAGAGTTTTCATCTTCAAAGGGTTTATACTTTGCATTAATTGTGACAGTCGTAGTTTCATGTCTATTTCCCCACTGAGATATTAGTTTAGGAGAGCTGTATTTTTTTTTTACAGAAGGGCTTCTCTTCCTAGTTATATTCTACAGAGGGATTTGAGTCATACTGATATCTTCCTTGCACCTTATTGTACTGCAGTGCTTTTAATAGGACAAAAATGGCCACATATTCTTGTGCAGCTTTAGGCCATGCAATGTTATTTTATGTAAATTTCAACTTTTTCACATGTCTGGCTTTTCTTCTCTAAAGTTGTGGTGGGGTCAAAAGTTCATAAAAGTTCATAATATGTTTGCATTGGCTACTATAGTAACACGCTTTCTTTCAATACCTTACTACGCAAATAACTGACCTAATATTGGTGAGTCAGTGTTTAGAGCCTAGAGGCATCAGAAGAGGCTTACCACCAGAGTATGGAGTGAATGAATAATGCATTGTGGGGTGCTTTGAGAATCTAAAAATGCGCTGTATAGATCCAAACATATAAACCGTAAACTTCATAAACCAAAATTATCATTTTTACTCTCTGTTGCTATTGAAAGATGTATTGCCTTACTCTGGCACGATCAATATTTTGCACAGATACCCACTCTGCATGTATATACCGTATGTCAGTCAGAGACCTGTTTTTTTCCTGTCTTTAAATCAAATCATGTGTGAACCCTAATGTTTTATACTGGGATGCATTCTGCTAAGGCATTTTTTTTTGTTTAAAATTATGAGACAGTTTAGGTTTACATTGATCAGAAGCAGTGCTGGTTGCTGAATAGCAGGAGTCCACCCAGATTCTATAGGAAACTGACAGGGGCTCTATAAGGTTCAGCAAACTAATGCACCTTCATCAAAAGATATACTATGATTTATCTTCGCTGGTTTAGGCAAAAGGTCTGATGACAAAGACTGAACCACATAGAAAATAAAAACGTGTAACATAAAAGTTTAATCTTAAGTTGTCTGCTTTGAATAGTGAAGTGTGTAAAGAGATCTTCGCTATGGATCCAAACTTCAAATACTATGATGTGCATCTCTTACTGTAATAGGAAATACCAGAGCAGTCCAACTCCAACTTCTTCAAGTTCTTTCTTAGCTTGTAGTATTAATAATACATAGGCAGATGAAATGTAATGTATGTAATGAAATATATATGACCTCTAAAAGTATAACAGGAGACAACCTTTCAGTTATTGACATGATGAAATGGTGGTTAGCTTCTTATACCACAAAATATTTTTATCCCTGATCTCATCTCTTAAAGGCAGGCTTGTGTAGTGTGTTGCATGATACAGTATACTATATAGTACAGCTATTTTGGTGATGTTGTGACTCTCTGTTTCAATATTCAAGTAAGTGACAAGAGGCTTGAACCAATCACAGGTTCAGCTCAGAAGAAGCATATGGATTTAGTTACTTCTTGTGATTATGGATCTAATTTTTTTTTTTTTTTTTTGGTTGCCATAACTCCCACTCCTAATCTGCAGCAGGTATAAGGATTTTGGAAAGTAATTTCAGTATGCTACTTGAATCTTGATATGCATAGTCATTACATTAGAAACTTTCTCATTAAGAAGACCAAATGACTCATTAAGTACAACTATTAGCTTAAGAAGCCTTAAAGTGATCTGCTGCTAAGTGGAGAGAATATTTACAGGTATGATGGTCCACTTTGTATAATGCCACTCACTAATAACCACTCATTGTATATGCAACAGCAAAAGATTGCACTCAAATCGTAGAAGGCATCTATAGCAGCAAACCTTAAGACTAATTGTATAAGTATCATAAATATTGTAATATGTAAGTTTTCTATTACAGAAATCCAGTATTTCTACTTAATCATTTAAAAGATAAATCATCTTTTCCATTTCACTGATTGCATTGTTTTGTAATCAGTGACCCAGCTCACTCTAATTTGTAATTACCCATTTTGATGATGCAGTGATTGTAACGATCTAGTAAATCTGTTTTTCACCATACATAATTCATGTTTTGGCATTTAGAGTTCCCTGTTTTACACTTGTCACAGTGTGTCATTTACTCAATGATTTGATGTAATTAGTTGATAAAAAACATCTTATTTTTAGACTAAAATGTATCTCATTTCACCCTGCACTATGTTTATACTGATGGCTTACTCCACTGAAAAAGACTAGCACCATCTTGTGATAGAGGCATGTAAATTCATGTTATGTTCTTACTGTGGGTGGAATCCATAGATGATTCCACCCACAGTAAGAACGTAACATGAATTTACATGAATGATGGACCAATCAAACGTAAAAATGAAGTGAAAAATACACCGACAAGTAATCAAGACTATTATTAGGAAGGGTCATAGCCTATACAATTTTGGGATGAAATACCAGAAAAAAAAGAAAAGAAAAATAATAAAAAATCATAATTGGAAAAATCTAAAAATCTAAAAAAAAAAAAAAGAAAAAAAAAAAAAAAATCTAAAACAGCTTGTCTTGTAGGGGGCTCAATCAGTATAAAATCATAGTAAATAAAAGATAAATATGAAAAATATATGTATTAATTAATGAATTTGCTTATTTATGTATCTATTTACTTATGTGATCTTTCTAGTTCACAAGGTTTTTTATTCATGTCCATTCCCTTGACATATTTCCTTGTGTTGCAGAGTGGAGTAGGATCAGCAGATGGCAGTAGACACACATCTTTGAGATTTAGTGATAAATGGCTTCTGTCCTGATGGAAATAAACACATGAAAAACTACACAGCTCAGGGCAAAGGGATTTATGGTAAACAAAACACATCTGCAATTAGCTTCCATCTTAATCTCCATGCTTTCTCCTTTATTACCCTCGTTACCAATGAAAGTAACACAACCATCTCAGGTGTCAAATAACACACTAATGCATAATTGTTCATGGGAGTTTATCACCACTTCAGTCTGAAGTCACAGGTTTATAACTCCATGTGTCAGCACTGTGTTATAGTCATGCTTCATAACAGAGTCAGATAAGTTAGACTAAATGTGTTGGAATGTTGTTGCCTCATCAAAAATGTACCTGGAGTTGTGTTTTGTTTCATTCACACATGTTTGAGTAATCCTTTATAATTAGTCTGTGTACATCTCCAAAACTCAGAATGCTCTGTTCCAACTTTGTGTAGTGGTGTAGTGGTTCAGTACAGATTGGCAATTCCCTGGCTGAAATCCTCCAAATGATTCTAGTGAAGATTTGTGGAGTTAAAAAACACAGTAGAGCACGTCCTGTATTACCACAAGGACATCACAGAAGAACTAAGCCTAAATATGCAGGGTTTTGTGTGTTAAACATGTGTAAATGAAACAAAACACAACTCCGGGTATGTTTTTGATGAGGAAACAACATTAGAACAAAGATCAGAAAATATTGTATAGGCCAAACCATAAGTCTAAATATACAATCAAATATCATCCATAATTACTTACTGACTTGTAACTATGTCAGATTGCTTGCAATACAATGCTATTATAAGGAAGAATAGATCTAGTTTAGTCCTACTTTAACCTCTGCTAATTTTAGTCTTTTGTGTTCCTGTATGAGCTTTCCTCAAGTTGGAGTTTCGTCTTAAAGTAGGCCTTAAAACAAAAATAAAAATATGTCTGGTGAAAGTTTTTATAGCTACACTAAACATGGCTTTGTTTTAGTACTTTGTTTTGTGAAAAGTCAACAGTGTTAGAGGAGCATAATGAGGGTCTGAGCACTTGGCTGGAGGAGGCGTGACAGATGCCTACTTGCGCCATGCCTTGCTCGAGGGCTTGGGGGGCAGCAGCCAATAGTTGTCATGTGAAGGGTCATTAGGGTTTTTAGTGGAGAGCTTTAACCCTTTACACGGAGATGACAACTGAATCAGCCTGACACACTGGAGTGCACTGTGTTACTGTGTATGCTGCTATCGTCTACTAGTTCAAGTGCAGGCATAGTCGCAGTAGTGCTGTATGAAATAATATTATTATAATGTGATGTATACTGTTCTATCACTGACTCATAATGTAATACTAATGAGGCCGGCTAATGTGAATAGCATACCCATATTCTGTTGTGTAGGTTATACTAGGCTGTACAAGTGCTGTGGTGATTAGCGTACCAGTTTGTGACAGTTTCTGGAGTGGAGGCTGCATGTTCTCCTCTTGTTTGGGTGAATTTTCTTCTGGTTCCTCCATCACCCTAAAGCATGCGCAGTAAGCTGGTCCTGGCTCCAGAGATGGGAACCTAGATGTTATACAGTACTACAGTTTCCCCACAATTGATGTAATATCCCTGATGCATTGAAAAATAGGTTGAATACAAGACAAATTTAAAGCTGCCTATGCCTTACTTCTGACTAGTTAGTATTTATTAGTATAAAGTATAAATTAACATATTAACTAGTCAGAAGTTTGAATCTGACTAGTTAGTATGTTAATTTCATTACTTGTAGAAACTGTGTCACTCTGATTCACTCATGATCTGTCTTTGAGCTAAGATTACAGGCAGCCTGATTGTCACTGTACACACTTATACTATAAATATATACAGAGTGAATAAGCAGTGATTAAATCTGCCAAAAAAACTCCAGCATACTTTCACCGTTTTGCAAGCAGCCTTAAGTGCCATATCAGTGGAAAATCGATGCTGAATTCCAGGCGTTATTATACATGACTCATGCATAGATGATGCTTTCATTTGTAAGTTTCAACTGCCCTTTCTGCTGTGCGTTCATAATTTGTTGTTCTTGTGTCAGCTCAGAGGTAGTCCAAGGCTAGCTTTGTCGCTCGTAGATTGAACAGTCAGTATTGGGCCCCTTCTGTTCTCTGTAGCGCCCCCTCCTGGGAAACAGACCCCAGGGACACATTAACAACACTTTCACATGAAGGTGAACGTGCTATAAACAGAAACAAACTTAAATAGGGCATAAACAGGTGAGGGGAGGAAACATTGCATTTTATATAAATATTGTTGATGTTTTTGATGTTTCAAATGACAAATGTTAATCCAAGAACTGCACTCTGCACTTAAGGACTAGTTCAACAGTAGCAGGGACTGTTGAGACTATAATAGAGCCCAAGTGGTGGCCTTTTTAGGTTAGGTCTCTCCATGTCTTCTACAGTTCTTTACAGTCCAAAAACGTACTCGGTGAATGGTTTTATTTAAATTACCTGATGTAGATAAATGATTGAGCTCCTATAATCTTATTCCCATAGTTATCGCTACACGTTTTCCCTTTTCAGTTCTAAAATGAATATCTCCGCAGTGTGCTATCTTGCAGTCCTTTGTAAGTGTATAATGTCTTCTATATCAGATCCAGTTATCTCTTCATACCTGCTAAATGACTGTACCTTTACTGTAATGGCAGAGTGGTTAGCCTGGAGAAGATGGGGGCATGGAGGGTAGAGGAAGTCTTTGTCAGCAGTTCAAAGTCCATCTTTGTCTGTGTTACTCATCTCATGCTTCATGTGATTTATTCTGTCAGATTCTATAAGTGAAGTACCGTAAATTTCGGATTATAAGCCGCTACTTTTTTCCACGCTTTGAACCCTGCGGCTTGTACAGCAGTGCGGCTTATTTATGGATTTTTTACTGGATAACGGCCCCTGGGTTTTATTTTCACGGACAAGCCTTCTACACGTGGCAGATAAATATGGCAAAAAACAACTTAAGTGCATTAAAAAAATACAACTCACCAAACCGCTGCATCAGAGGGAGCCCTGCGCTGATTATGTGATTATGTCTACTCTGCTCCGCAGTTTCTTTCAAAAACTCTAAAGGCGTATCGTTTAATCCCAGGTGCTTATTCTCCATGTGCCAAAGCAGTTTTGAAGGTTTCATTGCCTTATTTGCTTTTCCCGTATGTTACGTAGAGCGGACTCTGTGCGTGAGTCACCTGCAGCGACAAACCCAGATTTTAAGTAGGCATTGTCTGTTAAATTTATCTTTCTTTTTCTTGGAGGTGTAGTCTCCTCTTCTGGCTCCTCAGTTGTCCTTTTCCCCTTTGTTAAAAGCTCTCCAAAGACTTTTGTTTTGGCTCATTTTCACTCGCTTGTGGCTCTACTTTTGTGCGTCGTGTCTGATGTGTTATACGTGATACGTCACCGCGGAGACAAGAGTAGATAATAAACTTGCTACTACATCAAATAGATTTCTGTGGCGATTTCCAGCAGGATTTTCATGATACATCTACGGACGAGCTTATTAGTGTGTCATTAGGGACGGGCCAAAGTTGCTCCTGACCCATGTGCGCACAGCGTCTGAAAATCAGGGCTCTTTACGCAGGACTGTGAGCTGTGTGTCAGTGTCTGTGAGACGTGAGACGTGAGACGTGTTTGTTTTGAACATTGTTCCGCGAGTGTGACGCTTATTTTGAGCAACGAAAAATAAGAAAATATAATTTTATTTTAAGATCATAATAATCTTCCAATTTAAACTACAACAAAAAAGAGCTAACACAAATAAAATACACTTCAGCCACGCAGAGCCGCAGTATAAGGCTGAAAGAGGCGCATACGGCTCCGGAGCCGCGGGTTGCTGACTCCTGAAATAGAGCCACTGCACGTAAGCTCGACATCAATGAATCCAACTTGGTCAATGTAAAAGACGACAAAAGTTTTCAGAGGAAATAAAAGCAGATTTTCCGTTTTGGTGCAGTTTTATTTTCTAAACCTGCAGATGTGTTCATCCCGTGTTGTTGTCGTGTTGGTTCCAATTTTCAGGCACAGTTTAAAAAAAAGCGTGTCGGTGCACCGTCTTTCTGTGTAAATATCTCATGTTACAATATGAAAACCTGCGGCTTTTATTCAGGTGCGGCTTATATATGTACAAAATTGATTTTCTCTTCAAATTTAGCTGGTGCGGCTTTTAATCAGGTGCGCTCTGTAGTCCGAAATTTACGGTAACTATAAGGTTCAAGGTGCATTTACTTGCATATGAGATGATTAGTTTATATTTGTATGTTTGTATTTATAATATAGTTTTAATGTTTTATGTCCAGTATTGACTTTATGTCGTCTTTGTCCATTTAAATATGATTTTTATATTGATCCAAAGCAAATCAATTGAAATCTACTTAGAATATATACGTTAATTGGACAAATGTGTAATGAAACAGGTGCAATATTTATTTTAGACTGCCGTGTCAAACATTTACATTTTCATGTTCTAGAGTATCTTCTTCCCTGACACTACAATGACCTCAGTAACTCGTATAATTGGTCTCTACTCTACTTGCCCCTTTATCTAAGTCTCAGTGCATGGTTGATTAATCAGTTTTCTTCAGATAAAAGGGGACATTGAATAGCACATATTTCATGCAGACATCCCAGAACATTTTCTTGTAAGAACGTGTGATCTTGAGCTTAATGTTCACTACCCCTGCGCATAGAGGTCGTCCAACCCATCTGGTCTTATGCCAAACTCCAATGAAAACTGATGCAAAACTCAACCACATAGGATAATGTTGTGTTTTCTCTAGCTTTAATAATTTATCAAGCCTTCTGCAAATGCTGTGTCTACTATAATCACTTCACAAGCAAATGTAAAAGTAAACATGAATACACATTTGAAACTGTAAAGCTTGCATTAAACCTGTATCCTATTGTGACACAATTACACCACCCGATACAGCTAAACAAAACATGTATTAATATAACCATACACCATTTATAATATATCTACTACTGCTTCTCTTTCAATACAAACTGCAAATCAAAGCAAACCTTCTGACTGAATACATTTGATAAATAATATAGAGGTTTAAAGGTGCATGCTGTAACTTTTTGTACAGAATCTGTTTGTGTCCTTGGATATGTTACTGTTACACATTTCTATGGTGACAACATCTGGCCAAATTACATGTCAGATCTCTGGAATTGATAGGTTTAATGCCATACTTTGAAACATTCCAGGCAAAGCAGTGTAATCACCATGGATACAGCGACTATGTTAGTTACACTTTATAATTAGTTTATTATTTTATTTCCTCATCTTTCTTTTTTTTCTTTTTCAATGACATGTTAATTTAGTAACTCCTTGCCCACAAAACACAATTTTCATCATTTGTAATCTTGACTTTAATTTTCAGTGCCCGTGCATGTGGAGGTCAACCAAACCATCTGGTCTTATGCTCTCCTGCTATGCTCTAATACCAATGGGACTGATGTAAAAGTACATCACATAACCAAACATATGTCATACATGTTTAGAAACATACTGGAATACAACATACTGTGGCATTGTGTTATTAATAGTGATCGACCTCAGTTAACCCCTAGTGTCAACAGAAGAAATCGTGATTATAGTAATTGCATTGACAAGCCCATCCATCATGGCCCACAAGCTTACATTACTGTCGCGAGATTTTTTCAGCCACGCCATGTGGAAATTCAGCTCAGTCATCTTCCACTGTTATTGCAGCCCATTAAATCCATTGTCGAGATTCATAATTGATGCAGCCGTTGGGTAGACTTTAATCAAAGGGAGAGGGCCATCCACACCCCAGCCTGAAAAATGAGCCCCAAGATCTCCGGCGATGTAGTAGTTTAGAGCCAAGACTATCATTCACACACTAAATTGATTTATAACAATTTGACTCCTCGCTTTGCTCACGGCACCTGAGGGTAAATGCATGGGGTTTTCAGCTTTTGAAGGCAGATTTATGGGGCTGAATTAGGAGAGTTTGATAAAAAGCACAGTGAAGACAAATGTTTATACTTTTCCAGGCATGCCACAACTTTATGGCCTCTTGAGACCCATAGACAAAAATGTGATTGGATTTTGGATCAAGCAATAGGGTGCAGAAACATGCAATGTTTGGGGAACACCTAGACTGTACTTGTTTAGATGTCAGCCATGTTTGGAAGCCACACTTATCTTCTCTAATGCTTATTATGATGACTAGAAAATGACACGCGGAGAGTGACAGAGAGAGGAGCAGAAACGTGATGTGCACTAAAGTGTCCCTAAATGCATTTCTGAGTCTCGGGAGGTACCGAATGATCTCAGAAAATGTGTGGCTTTTAAAGTATCACTACCAACTTAAACCAGTTAAAACTACATCTAAATATATCTTTCTGTCTGTCTGTGGCCAGTGGGTTCAACCATATTCACATGGTTTTCTTTAGTCAAGTTGGAGATGAGGAAAAAGCAAATGCGAACAAAAAACTGGAAAAATATCACTATATATGTACTTGGTGCAGAGTAGGGCTGTTTGGGTACTGTAATGGGATTGGAAACCTAATCAAAAGCTTTCAAATAGGTTATTATTGGTGAAGTAGGTTTTTAGTTTGGTGGCAATGGCATGTTCCATGACTTTAAACAGGAAGGAGAGACACATATATAACTATCTATAATTGTTGAGGATGTTATGGTCAAGTCCGGCTTTTATAATTGGGTGTTCAGCACGGTATAAAACATATGAATTTATTCAATTGCAGATGTTTTTTATTGTTTAATCACTCCTTGAAAAAGATGCTTTCTTCCTCTGAGTAGGTTTGTCTCTCAACAAATCTCCATGGTGACAGATAAGTTCAATACCATGCTGAGGAACCTCCATGGAGATAAGCACGTGGCAGACCTTCCACCAGTGAAGCTACACAGTGTGCCTTTAAATCATTCCTGAGTTCTAGATATCCATACCAGAGCATCACGTCAAGAGAATTTTTAAGGTCTACTTTGAGGATTTTTTTGTAATCTATTCTCAAAAGCGAATCCAGGTGGAGCAGTAATCACAGAATTTGATTTTGTTGTGTCGGTCCATTCAGGTGAAGGCTGTTGTCTGGGTCTGCGTGGGTGGGGGGTGTACTGCTGATGCCACGCTCCCCACATGAAACTCTCTGCTCTGGTTTGACACGCAGCTCTGATCTGTGTCAGCTCCTGTTTAAGCCTCATGAGAGAAAGTAAAACGCTGTTGGCATCACTCCTGACAAACACATCGTCAGCGTAACATGTATAACTGTATTAGCACCAGAAATACTAGCGCCCAAGGAAGACACATTTATGACAGATTTTTTGGTCATTCGCTATGTTACACGTAGAGATATTACGTCACTGTCACCTCTACCACCACAACAAGAAATCTCATTTTAACAGTACTTAAAGGGGTCATATTATTTCAAATCAACTTTAGTGCGTTAGATGTCATAATGGTGTTCACACATCATTACCTTAAATAAAGCTGTATTCTGATTGATTCATGCATGTCTGTGTAATCCTGCATTTGAGGTTTGAAAGCTCAGAAAGTGTCTTCATGTTTTCACCTTCTCCTCTGTCTTTATGGTTAATCATAAAAAAAGAAAAAAAAGCCTCTATATATCCAACACCATGACTGGAGATATTATAGAGAAAAAGGAGTTATGTTCTTGGATCTACCGCAATGGACTATTATACTGAGACTATTACACAGAGCATCTGTCTCTCTCAGCCATTCTAATAACACAGCGGCCAGTTAAACGCATGCAGTCAGGAGTGTCATTTGCACATCATTATGAACTGGAAGATTAATTAATGAAAGGAGAAGTTTGGAGCCTGTGGTTTGTCAGAGCTGACCTGAGCTGAGCTGAAGGAGGTGACGTTCCTAATTGTGCTTTGTCACATTTCATATTTAAAACCAATGTCACATGACCAGCTCCACAGAAGACTTCACAGCACTACCGAGAGTAAAAAAAAAAGACTGACGCCCAGATAGAATCAGTGGTAGTAGTAGGAATCATGGGAGCAGTAGAGCACATAGGCCAGGGCAACTTCAATTGCCCTGGTCTATAGGCAACCTGAAGGTCTGGTTTGATCTCTCATAGGTCTGGGCGATATGGACAAAAATGTAGGACTAAGTTATACTTTATTGCCCCCGTAGGGAAATTTGCCCTCTGTATTTGACTCATCCTTCAATGCCTGTGGGGTATTTCCTCAGCAGCAGTGGCAGTTCCTCGCCCAGGGAGCCATCTCCATGATCTTGTTAGTAGGGTTAGCCAGGGCTACCTTCACTATTGTACTGTACCTATGGTGCATGTTTTGGCTTGACACAATATTTGTATATTTTTTTCAAGAAATTTTCCTCCTAATCCGATACTACAGATTAGAAAGTATGTAAAATTGCATAGAAAAAAGATTTGCACACGGGCAGGCTGCAGTCCTTTTGCCCCAGAGTGAGTGGAGGGAGGCAAAGCTGGGAGAAATTGGGAAACTAGGCAGAACATTCTCTTTAGAAATGTACATTGTTTTCAAATTTATATCTTGAACAAAATTATATTGATGGCTTATATTTTAAATCTGGATATATCATCCAGGACTAATCCCTCATTGCACACTGCTGTTTTGTTCTTTTGCAAAAAAACAAACAAACTTGTGATCAATCTAACCTAAAGACCTCTCTTTGGCAGCAACTAATGCACTATGCCTTAGTGGTATTATTTTATTTATATATCGGTTGTTCTACCACAAATATATGTATTATCAGGAGAGACGAATGTGATTGTGACTTGTGCATTCTGCTAATTATAAATTCATATTACAGACATAAACAAAAAGTGTGGGCATGTGGAGTCTGGAGACAGGACAATTGCACTCAGTGGATCACACATTTTAGGAAAACACAGTAAATTAACTGCTTAGGAATGACACAGCAATCCCCCTCTCTCTGGATAATTACACAATCCTGGTGTCACCGTTGGAATGGCCTGGTTTTGCAGGAACAGAGAGGAAGCGTATGATCAACAAAAGCCACAGCTCAGAGGCAGTGAACAGAGGACCTTTGCAATCAGTAGCTTCTCCTGATCTCCCTCATAACAGCCTTTTCTGTGATTTTTTGGATATAAATGATGCATTTGATGTCATGTTAAATCTAAAACATGTAGGTGTCTGCCTTTATCTTCTGCATCCTTTCATCAGGCCATGTTAATTCTAAATTTTCATTTTTAATCAACCAACCAATCAATCATTCAATCAATCCAACTTCATACCTGTTACCTGTTATAATGTCATCAAACTTGTTATGATCTTTCTGCTTTCTGACATTTTTGTTAAAGGGCCCATATTATACTTTCTGATCTCTATAATGTTGTTTTCTCATCACAAACATACCTAGAGTTGTGTTTTGTTTCATTCACACACGTTTAACGCACAAATCCTGCAGTTCTCCTCTCAAACAGAGAACTTCTTCACTTCTGCTATCGAACTCAGAAAAGTACACTTTGCTACTTTTCAAAAAGCAGTATTAGTTTCAAAAAAGGGAAGACAAAATATACTCACAGAACATTGCAAATCTCCTGTATGAGGTGTGTGCGGAGGTGTCTCTATCCAGACAGCATTACATCGGGCGGTCAGTGACAGGCCGATAAGGGTTGAGTTCGTGTGCAGTCGGATAATTGGACGGTTATGGAGAGATAGGAAAGCCCCGCGCCCAGCAGCCATGAAACACTACTAATCTGGAGCAGGCATCGGGAAATGGTGTGTGGAAGAGCGCATCAGGACTACAGACATGATAAGGATGGCATTACTCGAAGGCAGGACCAGACCTAGGGCTCAGGGAGACTATAGAGCAGAGAAGCTGTGTGTCTGTGTGTGTATACAGCATATGTATAAGACGAAAAGCACTGGCTAGTCATTTGAACTGGGTCACACTTCTTCACATACTTCTTAGCCCAACACCGAGGAACTTTTAGACAGTAAGCTAGAGCATACAGAGTTTTAAGAGGTTAGGAGTCTACGGGGTGAAGTGGCATTTGAGGAATAATTGAGTTACATAAAACTTTTACTTTTCCCTCTGGCGACATTCATACCCATACTGTGTAAAATATTATTAGGATGAGTACTGGCGAAAATCAGAAACCATAAGGCAGGAAATAGACTTAATATAGGCCTACTTAACAGATAAAGTTGGCATAAGCATAATTAAAGTAGCAAATACAATAACACGCTTGATCTGGGTTATGCAAAGAACCAGAAGTGGTAAGAAGGATAACTGATTACCCAAGTGCAACAACTGAGTCTGGGTGGAGCTGGGGGAATGGGAGTGCTCCATTTTCTCACCTAGGCAGTTGCTTTCAGGTGCTGAGGAATTTGTAACACCGTCTCTATTTAAACTAATGTTATGTCCTCTTCCAGTGTACCCAGTTTTGCTTTTCCTTGGAGTGTATTACATTTTAGTGAAGCAAAACAGCTATTTCAGTGTTTGTACGGCTAGTTCTGTCATATGATCTGGTATTAAATATTCTGGTATCGATGATTAACAAGCACGTGAGGTATTCTGGCAGGTTTTGAAGTAGTCCCTTACAGATACATTTCATACTGTGCTGTTCTCTTCTAATAAACAGTGATGGTCAACCCACTTTTTTCATAGAGGATACAGTGATGGGTTCATTCTGTACCCCCCTGTCTATCGTATTTACCAAAAGATTCACTATCCCCTCTCTTTCTATGTCCTAGCCAATTGCATCTGAACTTTATAACTGTTGAGAGCCTCGACATCGTTTAGTTCTGTAACTTCCCGAAGTCCATATCAGCTTTCGTTCTTTTTCTTATTACTGAAATATTAATCAATGAATACATTATGAATAAGCACCAATCTCCTTATCTTATATCTCATAATAAGTGGACTATAAATAGCAGAGTTTTTTGAGCCAGTTGCATTTTTGTCTTAAAATGTTCACAATGGAACTTTTTTGATGGAGGGGAGGTCCTTTTGTGTTATACCTTTACCTGGAATGTTCCGTAGAGTGTTATTAAACATATAGATCTTGCATTTATTCAATTACAGGTGCATTGTGAGTGAGTTTGCCTCTCCACAGATCTGACCGGTAGCCTGACCTGGAGATGTAGATTAGATGTCATATTATAGAACATTCCAGGTAAAGTAATCTCCATGGAGAAGTTAGTGTACTTATAAAATACAGTTGTTAGTAGTCAGCAGTAGTTTGTGAGGCAGTAGTCTGTACTTAAACTAAATTGAAAGTCTAGTCAGACTCTGTTCCTTTTTTGCTTCTTCTGTCAAGTTTTAGAAATGTCACTTAAACCGTTCACATTGATATTCCCGTCTCCTTTAATGTAGTGAGACTTTAGTTAGAAATATTGAGTGGTCCTGCAGGAGGAGTGGGGTACTGCGGTCTTGTGTGATTAGTTGGCTCCCTTTGAAGTGCGTATCTGCTCCTCTGAGGACAAGCTGAACAGGTGCAGGCCGAGCAGGTGGCCCTTACGTAGAAGCACCGAGGCGACGGGAGCAACATACTTTCATATTTTTAGGAGAGACACTGCCTGCAAACTTATTACTGAGGCTTGTTTGATAGAGCTTGTTTGTGCTATACACCAGGCATTTGGGGATTATACATTTGATTTTGCAGTGATGGAAAAAGTTTATTGCAAGAAAAAGTACACTTGAATAAGTTATAAAAAATATTACATTTTCTGTATAACTGATTTGATATTTGCTACTCCTAATGCTGCTACTTGTACTACTTCCCTCATTCTATTATAACTACAAGTATAACTAGTAATGCAACTTTTCTCGTGGAGGTTCTGCCACCAGCTTGTCTCTATGAAGATTTTAATGCTTTTCTTAGAATGTTTCTCCATATGGCATTAAACATCCCAATGGAGACAAGTAAGTGACATCACCAGACCAAGTTACAGGTCATATCTGTGAAGAGGCGTAAGAATGCATGTTTTTCAAGGTAGTTTTAGCATTAAAAAGTGTGTAATTGAAAAAGAAAGAAAGGTAGAAAAGCTTAATGTCTTTCTACTGTGGAATATAAATCACCATGGAGATAGCCAGGTGGTGTATCCTCAACAAGAAAAGTTGCATAGTGCATATATAAATACTACTGCCAATACAGTGAATTATAAACACTATTAATATAGCAACTACATAGCTTCTTACTACTATTGTACAACACTGTTACCTCTTTTCTTTTAACTTCCTGGCAACCAATTACAGATTTAAATCAGATAGTGCCTTATCGCACTGTGCCCAGATTAATATCATAAAAAACTGCATTTTTCTGTAGAGATTAATTCTTATACAAGACATTATTATGTGATTACACTGGCGTCTTGTAATCCAAAGACAAATAACTCTTTTGGTTCCCGTTTGATTAAATTTATATTGAATTACACAGTTATTCTCCTCTTTACATCCATCCCAAAGTGGTATTACTGAGGCGTTTTGTTCACTTTTTGCTGAGCTGCAGATCTGCCCCCCTCTGATTACTCACACACAATCACTGACACAGGCCATTAATTAGGTTGAGGAGTTGGTTTTAATTGGGAATAAGTTGGATTTTCTTGGCCGTGAAGCAACAGACGATGGCAGACTGTGTATGAGAGTAAAGCCCAGCTGGTCCCCAAGGAGCCGAGCCAGAGTCAGACAAATGGATAGAGAAACAACCGAAAACCTGGTCAAATGGAGGATTTCATGCACAGCACAAACATCGGATTCAATGTCTTCAGGTCAGATATACTAAATGACTGAGTGGGTTCAGACCCCACCACCAATGCAAGAGTCACTATGAGGGCAGGAAACTTCACTCCCCTGATGGAATGTGGAATGTTTCTGTGTGATTTGTTTTAACTGAGGCTAAGGAGAGAGTAAAAATGCCACTTTAAAGCAACTATCAGATACAATCTATTATTTTTGTCAGTTTGTATACCTGCTTGTTTCATCTAATTGTAGAGTTCTTCAAAATCAGTGTGACATAGGCTCCCTTGTCTCAATGTATGCTCTTTGGACATTGCTTATGGATCTTAATGCTACTCCCTGATATTAGATAAGATACCTTGATAACCACAATGGGGATTTCCAATGTTGCAACAGATAATTCAAGACGAAGCAAGAGAACAGAATATAAATATGAAATCCAGCAGTGGTATTTGTTACTTTCAATATGGATGACCCTGGCACTGGCATGTTAACAGTCTAAAACTTAACAAAATATCAGAACAAAAACGCTCAATAAGACAAACTGATTGTTGTTATGCAAACCAATAATCATGAGAAGAGAGCACTCATAAGTTCTATTGAGAATGAGTGTCCTATGTGTTTTTACAATTCAAATAGTATTTTTGTTTACAATTATAGTAAAAGTAATGTGTACACCTCTGGGTATAATGGAAGTCCTGTACATGTCACACAAGAGGAATGCTGCTGCTCCCCCGAGTGTGCTGTCATTATTTCTGATGCAATAATCAATGGCAGAAATAGCTACATTACGCTCACAGGCATGCACAGGAATAAGGACTTGTTCACTCATAAATTGAAAATCAGTAAAACATCTGCATCTATCATTTACTGTAAGCTGTGAGGTGGTATGGTGTTGTTAGCCATACTGTACAACATGTAGGGAATTATCATGGAAGTTTTTAGTATTCAATGTGTACTTTTTATTGCCAAATCAACAAATTTCAATAATGCCTTGTTTTATATCATTATGGTCTCCAGCGATATAATGGGTAGCATGGGTTCTCTTCTTGCTTACGTTAATGCTTATTATATGGTGGTCATTAAGGCGTTGTACTTTATGAATTGGCAAAGAAGTTAACACTATTAAATGTACTCTTGTTTCACCGTATAGCATAAAATAAAACATAATAAAACATAATACAAGCCTTTCCTGCTTAAAAAGGTAATAGTTTACAGATGTGTGCTAGTAATTATGTTGTAACAAGGATTGTAAACCAAGCTCTAGAAAACTCCAGTCTGAAGAAGAGGGGGTAAAGACAGAAGTGGGCAGTGAACATGCAGTGGTCTCTGGGGGTCCTGGCTTGTATGCATGAGAGCTCCACGCACTGAGCCTCATAATGTGGCCTGTCACGGGCAGAAGACACAGTTCACCACTCCCTTAAGCCCAGAGACAATGAATTTCTTCATTATAGGCCTAATCCAGGTTTATACTGGGACTAAAGCAGAACCTACCTGGGAAAAGCAAAGATGGAAAGAAATAATGCATGAATAAATAAATATTAGAGGAGCATTATGCAACTTTTCTGGTGCAGGGTCCATTATTTCCTTGTCTATGGAGATGTTATTGTTCATCTGGAATGTTTTACAGAAGGATATTAAACTTTGCTATCTCTGAAGAAAAGCAGGTGACACTACTAGGCCAAGTTAAAGATCAAGTCTGTGGAGAAGAGAGCTCACAGTAAGAATCCCATCCATTTTATAATCAGTTTTGCACCAATAAAAACCCTTCTAACAGACTAATTGAAGGATGGATATGTTTATACTGAGAAACATTCATGGCAAAGCAATACCATCTCCATGGAGACAAGCAGGTGGCTAACCCTTCACCAGAAAAGTCACATAGTGCACCTTGAACATGGCAAAAACAGTGACAAACTGAAGTATAGACGAAACCCAACTGCCTGAGCCCGGACTTAGTGACAGTATGTACCAGAGGCGTACCCATCCCACAGTTTGAGCACCATTGTGGCTGATCAGAGATAAATTGTGATGTATGAAACACAGACAGAGACAGCCCACTCACTGACGCACACATAGATATACAATAATAATGATGTGCTGCCTGCGCTGGTTGTATAAAAGATAACAAAATGATTTTATTACATGTTCATCATTTGACAGACATCACAACAAACTTGCATGATTGCTCTGATATGAACTCGTCCAACACCATAATTAGGAGGCATATTATTATACCCAGTACCAAACTATAAAAACAAACATGCTGCAGATACAAGGAATCAGTTGGAACACATGGTTTGAAGCAGTATTCAGTCATTTTATACAACCACAATTCAGAAAACTTTGAGAAGAACACAATCTTCAAATCTTATAAAAATCATTCAATCATGTTTTTTTTTTAAATAATCTATTTCTTTGAAGTATGGTGCGATTTTTCACAGTGTTCCTACTTTTTCTCTGAATTAGGGTTGTGATTCTGGTAAAGGAACTGCGAAGGGATATTGAAGCTCAAGATCATCTCAAATTTTATTTCTCCATTTTTTGTAACATCGAGTAGAACAGACATACATTGGCACATGCAAAGTGAACACTTTGTGGTGCTGTCATTGACCATCCACATCCAGCCCATCAGTAGCTGGATATTTTTGTACTCCAAACATGAAAATACTCTCAAATATTTACAAAAAATATATAATACTTGTCCTTTAAAAGTAATCGACAATTTGGGATTGATTTGTAAAAGAAAAAATAATGTCATTATGTGGCAGAAGATGCTGTTAAATGAGGCACAGAATAAAGCACACATTTACAAAACAAAAGTGGAGGATGGGAACCCCAAGATAATATGGCTTCAATAATGATGTTTTAAATAAAGAAAAACATATTTTGGAGTTGATTTGCTGTCTCTTTTTTGCAGCTCTGAGTGTGCCCCCTGGAAGAGGTCAGGAGGTCTGCATCTGGTTCCACAAGTTGAAACTGTTAGATCCAAAACCACACGTCTGTTGTCCAGCCTTGTGAGGACCAGTGTGGAGCAGAGGTGCCTAAGCTGGGACGTCACCAACACTCCTCCCATTGTCATTCAAGCAGGTCAGATCCTGAGGTTATTGTAGCTCACATATGTCTTTTTGGTTGCTTGACCTGTAGGGATAGAAAGATTATTAAAAACACAAGTCACATATACATGGTGTAATTTATACTTTAAAAAGCCCAGATTATTTTCACACTATTTTCTGATCTACGTTATAATGTTGTTTCCTCATCACAAACATGCCTGGAGCTGTGTTTTGTTTCATTCACACATGTTCAACACACAAAGCCTGCATTTTTAATGAGTTCTTCTTTCAAACAGAACACGCGCTGTTCCACCTTGTTATGTCATTGAGTGGTGATACAGAAAGCACTCCTCTGTTACTAAACTCCATACATCCTCACTAGAATCATTTGAATGATTTCAGCCCTGGAATTGCCAAACTTTGAAGTTACAGCTATTGCCTTGCTGAAACTTTTTCACTCCTTCGTGCACCAGAAGATACTGTAGAGTTTCTGTGGCAATCTCAACTGAACCGAAAATATTTTTTAATTAAGACAACAAATAACAAAACAGAGGGTTTTGAGCTAGGAGATGTAGAGAGAATAATAATGCAGGATTACTCAAACGTGTGAATGAAACTAAACACAACTCCAGATATATTATACCATGGCTTAAAGCCCACAAGAGTCAATTTTGCCTAATATAGGACCTTTAATCTTTTAAAAAACATTTCCCCTATATTTGTTGCTTTTTCTGTTATCTTCTGTGCATTATTTGTTTTGTGTGTTTTATGTGGTGCAGTGCTGTAAAACCAATTTCCACTGGGCCAAAAAGATAACTTCAAACTTTGGCTCATTACCTGGCGATACCGGGGCAGTGGTGATGATTGAAATGGGTTGAAAAAAAAGGTGTTTCTGTGCAGTTTGAGTTAGGTGAGATTTTTTCCAACGGTTTAATGAAATGTGTATTAGGAATATATATTTTTTATTAGTTGTCTCTGACTTTCTGACTTAACAAAATGCAAAGGGAGGTGAAAAACCTACAACCATTTCTCTCTTATTTTCTATAGTTGTATTTAAAAACACATAACTTGGTTTCACTTTCACGTTAATTAAATTATCTGACAGATAATTCACACTCTCTGGAAGGTGTCTTATTGACTCTTGAAATCTAATTACCTTAACATAAGTCTTTCGACAATGTGTCACTTTTCCAACTAACTTTGCAAATAAACAATATGAATCTTTCAGAGTCCCCCAATCAAATAAACATGAATCGCTTTGGCGAACCTTCCCGCTGTGCCATGCGTTCTTAACACCAGCTGTGTGCAATCAGAGGCAATAACTCAGACCTGTGTATCATCTCACGCACAACGCACTGGTGAAAAGCCGTTTCTATTTTCAGATGTTAACTAGTGATAAAACATAAACAGCTCACAAGTGGGCACTGAGCGAGCGCCCGGCATGATTCTCATCCAGTCTGGATTACCATGGAAACCTATCACAGAGGGACTGGAGTCTGTTCATGCACTGGTATCTTTGTATGACTATATGAGGCAGTCGTATGGGATCGGGAAGAGCACAACACTATTCAACCACAAAGTGTGGAATTGTTGCATAGATAAACTTTTGTGCAAACGTTAGCGATGCAGTTGAAGTTGATAGCTTTGTTAGGAAAAAACCCCCAAAAAAACTCCCCCTTAGTAATTAGACAGCGAGGCGGTAAGTGGAGCAGATGGAGGGGCTGAGGAAGCTGGTGGTTCTGATGCTGCGGTTGGGGACACATAGCTACATTGGCAGAAAGATGGATGGAAGTGCCTTTAAATGAATTAATCCAGAGGTGAAGTGAAGGCAAAGACTGTGATTGACAGATAGACAGGTAAATGGTGGTGGGAATACTGTTTTGCTAATGTTATGTTTAAATTTCCATTATAATGTAAATCTGAGCACAAATCAGGCCTAAGATATATACAGATATTGTTTATCATTTATCTATATCTTTTCTGGTAATCCATGCTATGTATTTTAATCTTATAAGTAACCATTTCCGTCAACATTTTTAACACTAAAGGTTGGAAAGCAGATAAACAAGATTCAACATGCCCACATGCCCATTATTTTATACGAATCCTCAAGGTTTATTTCTATCCAGAATCTTCCACATAAGGTCACTGTACATCTCCTCCATCACGGACACTGCAAACAAATTCCTCTCCTCCTTCTGCTTTACAGTTGCTGTGGAAACGGGCTCCCAGGGGCCATGCAATTAAAGTGGCACCATTTCTTTACAGCTGTATTTTGTAGTCATGCCCAGCCACTATGATGAATAAATTATTAGTAAATGTTCGACTGATTCCCGCTGTAAAGCATAAACAACTCCTCTGAAGACTGTAAGGATATGCTCTTAAAGGGAGGCGTGTTTACTTTTGTGGAATACAGCAACAATTTCCAGCACAGAGAAGAAAAAGTTGATTAATGAAAAGGTGAAACAAGTGGAATTCATCCAGAGCGAATTCATTAATATAAAATGAATTAGATACTAAAATCCATAATGAGAGCCTAGGATCTGTTCTCTGTACCACAATGGTTCTCAAACTGTGGTACGCAGCTTCCAGTTCTATAGTGCTAGTACAGTCTATGGATAATCAGTGTTACTGGAGGGTTTCCCCACATATCGGTCCAATATTGGCACCGATATTTTTTTTCTTCCCTGCCCCAGTCTCTGCGTGTGTCCTTTTGTCACAGTTTGTCCTCAGTGCATCAGATGTGTCTTTTTGAATAGACTAATGAGTCTGAATAGAAATAGAAATAGCAATTAGGCAAAAAATATAGGTTGTATGTTTACTTAGCTTAAGTACTAGTTTAATTTTGGTATCTGCAAATATAGATTATCGGCCAAAACAGCAAGACAAATACTGGACATTTACTAAATGTAATCCATATTTTGGTCCCCTATACAATGACACTTAGTCTTATTGTAGAAAGGCTTGAGCCCTACTATAGACCTAGAAGAATCCTGTTTCAGACCTGGTTTAGATACAGGTGGTACTCAGAAGGTCAGTTGTACTTAGCTGATACTTGATGTGAGAAGGAGAACCTCTTATGCACTGTATCCAAGTAAATACATTTTGTTGTGAAACCAAATAGGAATGAACTTATAGCTCTCATCTCTGACATTGTCAGCCTTGTGCATATGAAATGATTGATTGTGTTGGTTATTATACAAGGAAAGGAAATACAGTTTACTTAAATAAATACTGCACACATCACAACTGTACCTGGGTTGACTTAACTTGCATATAGAGGACAAATACAAGATTTGTCACTCTCACTGTATGGACAGGGCTCATGTAAAAGCTCAACAGGTTTAACAGATAACAAAAACTTATTATCTGTTAAACCTGTTATTTTTTGTTGTCTCAAAAAAACAAACAAAAACAAAACAAAAACAAAACTAATGATGTAGGCCTATTAAAAACAAGTGACATAATAAGGGACACATAACACAATATCAAACTACAAGTGTCCCAAAATAATCCCGAGTCACATAAACCTACAAACAGAACCAACTGAGACACAAAAAACATAACTAGTGTCTCACATGTGCAAAGTTAAACACAGAGACAAATGAGTGCCTAACAAATTAAATGAGACACAGAGAGAAAACGTCATACTGGCCACAAAGCCCAGCAGCCCCGAGCAGGTGCATTGAATCTTCTTAAATAGGGGAGGTGGCTGCAGGTAATTGGCCAGGCAGAAAAACAGTCCTCCATTTACCAGTGAGGGCTCACACAAAAAACAGAAGACAGACGCCACAAGATGAAAGGAATTAAAGCCTAGGGCCGTAACACATGTGTCATGTTTTTGTGAGTAAGAATAAGTCAGCCTTACAATTAGTAAAAACTATATTTGATTTGAACATGTCTACCTTGTGTCTGTTTATGATATTTGAAATCAAAATCTTACATACGGTTCCTTTAAAATAAACATGAACTCCTCAGTGTGTGTCATCTACATGGTATGATAACACAGCTTTCGCCCAAGTCTTGACAACATTAAAATCCCAGTTTGCAGTATACGCATGTTGTCTTGAAAAACAGATAAACACGACCTAAAAAATGTCATTTGTCATAAAAATGCTACTCATTACAAAAAACAATTGGCTCTACTCCACATAATTGCCCAACCCAGTCTGTAAAATGTAACACCATCATTCTTGTGTCTCTTTAACATGCATTTTATTCATTTTCATTACAATTTTAATGACTTTGTTCTCCGTTGTTCAGCACATTAGGTTGTTTCATTACCTCAGTTTGGCTTGTTTATTTTACGTTACAAGACAGCTACATCTCCTACGTAAGAGCTGCCATGATGCAGATATTACAGTCTGATCATCGATGCAAATTTAAACATGTTGGACTGGTAATGGCCTTTATGCCATAAATCACTCTTGGTCCACGTCTCCCTGTTCTGACGCCTCTAAAAGGGAGGTATTTGGCGCTCTGATGGTTACAGGAATTGACGGACACTCTCCTGGGATGGGGGGGGCCACAGTTCAGGTTTGGGGGCGGTCATGCACATAAATTCGCCATTAATAAATGTCACTTCGGCTGCTGCTAAAGAAGGGCAGGAGGAGGAGAGAAGAGAGAGGAGCTAGAGGAAGAGAAGGCGAGAGGAGAGACAGAAGGTACGGGACACAGCAGCTGACATTGTGCTCTTTCGGCTGGTACGTTTCGAGACTGCAGTCCTGCTCTGGGACTCCTGTGTGCGGCAGAGGCAGATGTTAAGGTTTGCCCTCTACGCTGCCTATATTTGTTAGATGAGCCACATGTGTGATAGGAAGAGATAGGCTTGATCTCCCCTGATACATTCTCGCCTTTACTGCATAGTTCACACAGTGGTGAACATGCATTAATTATTAGAGCATCATAAAACTATTGCTGGTACGTACTCTCATTAACGTTATAGGCATATTTTATTGATCCCTGTGGGAAATTTCATCCTTTGCATTTGACCCATTCTTTTAATGCCACTGGGGAATTTTGTCGGGTGCCATGCAACGCCTCAGGACCCATCTCCGGATTGAGCAAGGCTTGATCAGGACCACCTTAGCTGTAGGATTTTGCCTTCAGATTGTACAGTGTGATGATGTCATACTCACTCACCCACTGTGATGGGGGACATGAATAATTTTTTCCTAAGATAAATTTGCAAATGTTAGATCATTTCTATTAGTGACTAGACCCTATAAATCCCATCTCTATGAAATGTTATCGGCATAAAGAATGCTGATGTCTTGTGAACGCCACCAATTGTGTATGTTTTGGGTTGATATGGCAGAAAAACCCACTTGGGACCTTCTTAATGTGAGGCGCCATAATCAGCCACCTTGTCCTTGGCACGTTACATAACTTTCAATTGCTGTTTGTGACCAAATAAGTTAAAATAGAACTATCCAAAATATATTATTGGTTGCTATTTTTAGGTGTCCCCATGCTGAGTCTAGCAGGGATTACTTTCAATTGACTTGGATCACGTCTAGCAGGAATTGAACCCCAATCCTTCCTCTTCACTCACAGAGGCTCCACTGTGGCCCTATTGTTATAATATTCCACTAGGCCATATTGCCTGTTTTGTTAAGATTATGCAGCCTAATGCACAGATGATGACTGTTATGGGCACACGGGCTCGTTCAGCTCTCAACAGATGAGTGTGACAACTGCTGGCGAGTGGAGACGTTCCCCTGAAGATGTGTCAGCTGTGAGGGAGAATTCAGTGGCAGGTTTATGGGCGCCTGCACCTGGGACGCCATGATCACTGTTTGTGATTAGAAGTGTTGCAGAGGCCTCTGGAGGCTGGGAGCTGCCATTTGCATAAACTGTCAATCATTCCACACTGCACCATGACAACAGCAGATTGATGGAGTTTTGCTTCAGAACTTTTTTCCATGTTTTGCCTTTTTAGAAATGAAAACAGCTTAAAGGACCCATATTACGCGATTTTCTATCTATGTTGTTTCCTTATCACAGATATACCTGGAGTTGTGTTTTGTTCCATTTACATATGTTTAACACACAAATCCTGCATATTAAGGTGACCTTCTCTGAAAACACAGTAACTTGTGACGTCACGTGGTAATACAGGAAGTGCTCCACTGTGTTTTTAAACTCCATACACCTTAACTGGAATCATTTGGATAATTTCAGCTATGGAATTTACAATTTCTACTGAACAAAAGGTAAAAGGTAGCTATTTACTTGAAAACTATTGCTTCATGACATCCCAAGGTTTTTGACAAGGTTACAGCATTATAACATGGCTTAAAGCTCATAAGAGTCAATTTTGTGTAATATAGGACCTTTAAACTTGCAATTGCACAATGTTTCTAAGACCATTCATATGAATACTAAAACTTATACCTGTACCTTGCAAGGCAACTGACTACACCCAGGGCCAGCCCTAGCTTTCAGGGGGCCCTAAGCTGAATTTGTCTCTGGGGCCCCTGACAGCGGACGGTCCTGGCTCAGCTATTGGTGATTCACATTTGACAACATTATGACTCTGCTCTCACCACTTTGACCAACTGTATTCATATTTATATGACTAACATCAGACTGAAAACATCCAGAATGTCACAACTACCATAGTCACAAGAACAGTACACAAACATAAACGGGGAGTCAAGTTTTTTTTAAAGTTCTAGACATTTTTTCTTAATTTCTGGTAGATTTTAATGTGTTCCAGTTGGCTACAGTGGGCTTAAATTTACATTATGTCAGGTCCTTGCACAGGTGTAAACACATAGCTGCCCTCACCTCTGTCCAGCTCAAAAACAAATGTAGGCAGCAGTAGATATTTTGCTACTATAGATAGCAAATTGAAAATGTAATTGTTTTAGAGGGATATTTAGGCTGCTGTAAACACACAAGTCCTGTGTCCATTAAAACTTGATATATTATATTATTTTTTATATAAATATATGGGCTCTTGGGGGCCCTCTGGTGGCCTCAGGGCCCTAAGCAGCTGCTTAGTCTGTTAATAGGCAGCGCCGGCCCTGACTATACAAGAAAAAAAAAAAAAAAGTCTCCACTCAAAGAAAGACATGCTCATCTTAAATACATATCTTACAACATCCTTTTAAATATTTTATTTTATGTATGTCTCTTTTTGTCTCTTTGCCTCTTTATGTAAATGAAACATACCTAAAATAAATTTTATTTATTTATTTAATTTAGTATTTTTGCACAGCTGGGCACAGCCCAAAGGAGCGACGCGAGGCCGTCCTCCTGTGGACTATAGTCGTATATTACAGTCAGCCTCACCTCCACACACGACTTTGGTTCTGTAACCCAGCTCCTTGAGAGGGGCTGGACTCTCCACTTCTCTTGCATTGTCCACAGGGAGAAGTGGCGGGCTGGTGTGGGCTTGTTTATCACCCCACAGCCATCATCCGTTGAAGTTCACCCCATGAACGAGTCGGTGACGTCTCTGCACCTTCGGGTCGGGTACAGCCATGTCACTGCTGTGTCGATTTACGGGCAAAACAGCAGTGCAGAGGACCCACCCTTCCTGAAGTCCCTGTGCACTGACTGGGGACTCTGTCTCAGTTTTTCCATAACAAACACCATGTTTGAGCACAAGGGTGTCCATCAGTGCACATGGCACCAGGACAACCTAGGTCAGAGGTCAATGATTGACTTTGTTGTTGTGTCATTTAACCTGGACACTCGAATAAAGAGATGGACAGAGCTGTCGACCGATACAGCTCCGAGCTGAATTTGCTCGTGGGGAAGAAGCTAGACAGGCCTGGCAGACCCAAGCATACTGTGAGTTGGGAACATCTGGCGGGGCCCTCTATCAGGGGGGTCTTCAACTCACACCTCCAGGTCTTCAACTCACACCTCCGGGACAGCTTCTCCCGGATCTCAGGGGAGGCTGGGGACACGGATTCCAAGTGGGCCAAGTTCTCTGCCTCTATTGTTGATGCGGACGCTTGTAGCTATGTTCATAGAGTCACTGCTCCTCCACATCGAGAGGACCCAGCTGAGGTGGCTCGGGCATCTGTTCAGGATGCTTCCTGGACTCCTCCCTACGGATGTGTTCTGGGCATGTCCCACCGGGAGGAGACCCCGGGTAAGAACCTGGACACGCTGGAGGGACTGTCCCTTGGCTGGCCTGGGAATGCCTTGGAATCCCTCCGAAGGAGCTGGAGAAAGTGTCTGGGGAGAGGGGAGGCTGGGAGCCCCTGCTTAGAATGCTGTCCCCATGACCCAGCCCCAGATAAGTGGAAGAAAATGGATGGATTAATTTTGCATGATGGAGGTTTAGCACCATACTGTGGAGCATTCTAGATAAAGCAATAACATCCCCATGTGGCCAGACCTTTAATCATAAGAGTTACATAGTACAGCTTTAAGGTTAACATTTAAAATTTTGAGTGTGCTTTAACAATAACAGCAGACCCAGGACTAAACCAGATCTATACCAGGACCAAAATGACACTATACTACCACTAACTGGTTGAGTCTGCTTGTTCATGTCTCACTCAGAGAGGGTGATCAAACAGAGGCTTATCATGTCCTGGAATGTTACACTTGACCAATGAAATGTGACTGAAAGATTCACATGAAGCATGAGATGAGTAACACAGCTATAGAGGCAAAGGATGTCTAAGCCGCTGACAAAGACTTCTTTCACACTCTATGCCCCCATCTTCTCAAGGCTAACCACTCTGATAGCATGGATATATATCAGGTAAAAGATAACTGAATCTAATATGTATAGGGCATTGAACTTGTAAAAATGACACCATTTAGTTGCATTTTAAGAAAGGATCATACAGTAATTCAATACTAGAAAAAATGGAAGCTATAAGAATATGTGCTGGTGATCAGTGGGCAGTTTTAAAGGACATTCTAGAGAGGAAAGACTTAGAAATGTAGCTATGAAGTCTACATAATTCATTCCCATTTGGCTTCTTCTTGCAGATTTGAATTGGGATTGTAATATTCTATAAAATAAAATTAAAAATGTAGTTGATAGGGCTGCGAATTGGTCAATGGTTTGGTATATTGTGGAGTACGTAGGTGAGGTGGTTAATGTGGGAAATTACTTAGGTCTTACTTTAAACGTTATATTTTTTTTCTAAACTTGCTTTTTAGAGCACAATGTGTTTAATTGCACCTCTGTGACAAAGCAGTCTCCCTACTATAATTATAATAATACAGTTGATCCCAGTCCAGTTCTGTATTGTGTTGGCACTTGTGTTGTACTCACTCATGGGGTCAACGGGCGGGTTCTCACACAGCTCGGTCTTGGCCTCTCCGTTGGGCCTCTCACTGGGTTTTTGGGAGAGGCGTGAGGACATGGTTGCTGCGGTGACCACGGCTTTGAAGCTGCGTTTCCTCTTCTGCACGTTAAGCTCCGGGTGGAAGATGATGATGTACACTTTGGGCATATAGAGCATGCCCAGTGCGACTGAGGCACTCAGGTTCATGGAAATGGTCAGGGTCGTGGTCTGGATGTAGAGCTGCAGACACAAAATACATGTAAACAAGAGCTACAGAATTTAGAGTACATTTTATCTTTCATTCATTCCAGAAACATTCTAATCTTTTATTCGACAGAGAAGAGAATGGTGGACTCTAGCCGAATAACCATTCACGTAATAAATTGGAAATGCATATTTTAACTAAAATTCTGTTGCCATATTAGTAGGAATGGGACACAATCTCAGAAGACAAAATTGCCAGAAGATTATGCGCATATGTGAAAATTATCTTGTGACATTTTTTCCATGTGTTACGCTTGGCTTGGACAAAAAAGGGATCAATGCTGGTGAGTAGCATCTCAGTTAAAAATCATAGTTCTATAATGATAGAAAAATATATTATATATTTCAAACTGAATCACACAACTATATACATAAAAAATCTCATCATGTCTTGTTGTGGTGAACTCAGTCTCATGTCTTGTCTTGTGGAAACTGCCCTATTTGTATCTAGTATATTTTAGCTAGCATCAGTAAAATGTAAAGACAACTTCTGCACAAATGTAACCTTATGACCACATGCATCAAATAAGACAGAACCAGCTATATTTTGGAGTGACTCACTAACTGACTACTAATATAGGAAAAGCCAAAGTGGCTGAAAAAACAAAACGTCAGCTCCTGATACATTCATAGCCTGGGTAAATTCAGTCCCTGCCATGTTGTTGGTTTTACATACTATTAGCACAAAAAATAAAGCACATTTTTGTTCATATTGCACAACACCATTCAAACATATTCTACTACATTTTCCATTTGCCACAAAAAGACTGACTGAATGGACACGGCTATGTTCAGGCTGTCGTCCCTTTCATTATAGCTTTTTTAATTTAACCACTTGACATCTAGCAATAGAAGCAGCGTGCTCCCACTCTCTCCTATTATGACTTCTCTAACTGGGCTCATTTTAATGTAAATTGTACCTTGTGCTCAATAAATAACATGAAAAATAAAGAAACAGCACATACAAGAAAAGGCCTGCGTGTAATTCCCTGCCTCTGTGTGTGCAGTGGAGTGTGTCTGTAGAGTCAGTCTGTTAAGAGCTGGGATCATTTAGGAGAGGGTTGTGTATAAACACCTTTGTGGGAAAGAAGGCACGGTACGCTAAAATGCTCAAAGAACATAGTGCATATTTTAGTTCATAATTAGATTACATAAGGTACTGTGGGAATTATATGCTTTTAAAGGTTCAATAAAGAATGTGTCACGATGCCAAGGTATTACCAACTCACACTTCAGGTTCCAGAAATGCTCTTTCTGGAACCTGAAGTGTGACTGAACACCAAAATTTATCACCAAAATATGTTTAGTTGAGTAAAACGATCTGCTTAAACCTGTAATACATTTTTTTTATTTTAGTGAGTCACATTTTTATATGTTTTCTTCTACTTTACAGTTAATTATTTATTCTTTAGTTGCGTAACGCATTGAAACAGGGGTGAAAGGTGAAGGTTATGGTAAGAAAGCAGGAGAAACGCTCAAACAATCAAGAGTGCTTAAGAATAATTTCAAAGAGCACATTTTCTTCAAGAGCAGGTCAGTGCATCCTCCTCTCTAATTTATTGCACTCAAAGCATCAAATGCCATCTGCAATCTGTCTTTCCTTCAGCTCCAGCCGACATAACAGAGAGCTTTTAGTATTGCAAATAGATTTTCTGCCATAACATTTGCAGCACAATAAAACGCTTCACTGAGAAGAACAAATGTCACTATTTGCATAGAACTTCTCTTAGTAAACAGCACGACTCATGCTAATTTCCTATACCCAGGACTGCGGTCGTGTTTTTAGCTTTATGATCTCCAGTTATTTTGATGTTACTGATATTAACGTGCCAGCGTCTGCTATTCCTCCATTTCTCTGTGTAGCAGCATCACAGTGACTGTCTGCAGGGCCATGCATTAATAAGGCCATACGTTTCACAATACTAAGGAGGCTGCTGTATTCTGTCTACAGCACTAGGTCACTGCGATCCAGGGAGGACAAAAAAACTAGGCTAAAAGGCTGAAGCATGACTTTTCTTAGATTGTGATACTATAAGATAATGGAAAAACTGCTCTGAACAGAGAACTAGCACTGCAATCAATTTGTCTCATTTCATTTTGTGTATTTTCATTTTGTCGCAAAATCTTTTTCAATCTTCGATTTAAAGGTGCACTATGCAACTTTTCAGATAGGGGTTTGGCCACTTGATTGTCACCATGGAGCTGTTATTGTGTTGCCTGGAATGCCATAAAGTGTTGCATTAAACTTATCTATGTTTTATTTATTTGATTACAGATGTTCTTGTTTCTAAAAAAAAAAAAAATTTATAGTGGACCTTTATACATCTGCTTCAACTAATAATTCAAACATTTTTTTGTTCTTTTAGTCAGTGATGTTTCTTCAACTTAAAATAATAAGCAATCCCCAAAAATAATACTGGATTGAACTGGTGATGTGCTTTGGCATTAATCACAACTCGAAACACAGCCAATCATAAGATATTGAAGATGCCATTCAAAGGGCTTCACTCTATTCATCTTTTTCAAATTTTGTATAATTAGCAGAAAATACCCACGCGGCAGCCCACTTTCTCTTTCTTGTTGGATGCTCGCTAACCTGTCTGGTAACCATAGAAACACAACAGACTCCTGGTGGATGCTAAAAAGGTCGCTATCTAATGAGAGCTTTGTATTGTTTGTAAACAATATGGCTGGGTTCAAAGGAATTATGTCACAAGCTAGGGCAGCCCACATTGCACTTTCTATTGAAGAATTTACCACCAACTATAGCAAATAAAATTAAAATATGATGTTTTTGGTCAAATAAAAGGTGTGACATATCAAAGTATGTTAAAGCTTAAATATTAGCAAGTTAACTTTATCAAATGCAGTCATTTATTTGAGAAGATATCAGTAACAACAGTAATTAGCATATAAGCTATAGGCTAATAGAGTAATTAGGAAAATGGGACACTGGTTGCACAAACCATAATTACATTCATGAATATATTAAGGGAGTACAACTGTTACTTAAAAATGCATTTGCTAAAATAAAGGTAAAGACACCACAAGGGCAACAACAACGTGTTTGTGACAGTCCTTCATTAAGTGAGCCTACGCCAAATTAAACACAGATGTCACTGCTCAATATGAGGCAGTTAGGTACTCAAGAAAATATTGCAATACATAAAAATAAATGTTATTTTCTTGCTGGTACAACTACAATATCCCAGCTTTGCATGAAACAAATAGGCCCCAAAAATCTTTATATCAGCCTTTCTCACAAGTATGAGGCTATGGTGGAGGAGGAATTGATACATTTTACCCTTAAAATGATTACTCTGGGAAATTCAGGAATTTTGGCAGGAAGTATTTGGCACCCACGCCCAAATTTGGACATGTCTAGCTTATTTTAATAGCTAAACCATATAAAATACTTACTACCAACTCTTCCTTTGGAACACCTACACACAATAAGCTTACATTGCGGTCATCTGCATGTACATTACTGGTGTACACACACACACACATACATATATATATATTAGTATATTAGTTGGTATACGTACCATATATATTTTGGTGCAGAGAACGCCCCCCAAACCCTTATAGAAACATGTTAAATCTGATCCCAATCACCAGCACAATGTTCCTTATTGTGCTTCGTTATGAGCTTGACCCAAATTTCAGCCCACTCCCCGCCCAACTCTCAAATGTTTAGCTTGTCACAGAACATCTATAATTCATTTGTGCTGCTTTAACATAAATAAATACATGAAGTCATTTTACACTGCTTGGCAACTCTTGTATTTATAGCAGCGATGATGATTTATTAACATCTTCATCAGCAATCAGACAGCTTCTTCTGAATTTTACATCTCATTGACATCTCAAAGAGCACGACGGAGCAGAACACATGACGAGTCGGCAGTTTTGACACACCGCTAATTCGGGTAAGTAGCCCCTTTAGGGATAAACACTTCACATATAATGAAGAACCAGTGATCTACTCAGTCATAAGGCTTGGATGTGCAAAGTGAAATTTAGGATATCCCCAGATAGCTGACAGTCCAATCAGCTTTGTTTATGCTGAATGTGACAAATGTGAAACGAAGGAGCTCATTGGTCACCCATCATTTTGAACAAAATCATTTTTCTCTTAGCTCATTGATTCTGCAGAAATCCCTGATGTTTTCAGTCCCCCGTGATATTTTTTTCATGTCTTTTTTCCTTATAAGCAACCATATTTGTCTTGCTGCAGAGGGACCGTGCCAAGTGTGTATTCTGGATCCCAGGCAAAGTAGATGTGATGGTCCGTGATACCTGTGAGAGGTGCTGTTTTCGAGGTGGCCTACTTTCCATCCAGGCATGTGTCATGAATAACTCTCTTCAAAATTATACGGAGAACTCTTGGCCCTATTTGTAGACATCATCTTTTTCGTCCCCTATGACAGAATTTTACATAAACTCAAATTTATTGGAAAAAGTAAAAAACATATAGGGTACCAAAAATAGCTTATGGACAAGGTGTCTCTTGCCTGATAACAGAATATGGGTGAAGAGGTATATCTCTTACTATAAATTGAAGTCATAACATAAAAAATATACTTTGTGAGCTGTTGTTTTACTGAAGTTGTTGCCACCAAGATAAAATAAAAATAAAAATAAAATCAGTAAAAGCCCTTTATCTTCTCTATTGTTATAGTTTTGGGGGACATGTAATAAAGGAGCCATTAATAACATGTCCCTAAAATGCTCTTAAAACTTTACAGAGCCCTTTTGGCACAAGTTAGCATTCTGTTTGCATTGGCACATAAAAATGAAGGCGTTCCAGATTCAACAAAAATACTAATTTATTCCTAAAGCCATTACTGACATTTAGCGAAAATTGAACAAATCTGCTGTTTAATTCTGCCAAGTCAGTAAAAGCATTCTAATTATGCTACAGTAATTAAAGGGACAGTATGCATGACATTTTTGATTTCATAAACATGACTTGTGTCCCCAGATATGAGATACGTTTATAGCACATAGTTTATCAGGAGATACACAGTTACACAGCCATATTTTTTTTTTTTACATCTATGGAAATACATATACAATATTTGTAACTTGAGTAAGTAATACATTCAGAAACAGTTAATTAACAAGTTGCAATTGTATTTATTTTACATTACATCTGGCCCTTTGAGGGAAACCATTTTGTTGATGTGGCCCTTGGGGAAAATGTGTTTGACACCCCTGGTTTATAGGGATGGTTTGTAACAACGTGTTCAATCCAAATATTGCTTTTACTGATAACAAAACTCATAGCCTGGTTGTTTATGTTATAATTTGGTGTTTTGGTTCTAAAGTTATCCAATCAAAAAGCAGAATGATCACAGAGAGACACAGTTGTAGCTACTAACTGTACCTTTAATAATGAATAACTACTAAAGATACCATAGTGTTTGCATCAGCCATATTTCAGCTCTATTACTATGTATGAACCTTCAGCCAGTGTGATGGTCAATGTCATGTCATTTTAGAAATATCAGTATGAGAAGGACAGCTGATGCGACTTAGAGCTATACCTTTTACCTCCTGAAAGCACCACTGAGGACGTCCTGTTTGCGTCTCTGGTCAGTCCTAATCCAAAGTGGCAGCTCATACGGTCTCCAGTGGTTGGTGTGGGTAAAGACCTCATTCGATAACAACATAAGTGGTTTCCAGAACTGTGGTGAGGTACGACTAGCAAGTTTATGACACGACTTTCGCTTTCATGTGCGGTTGATTCTTGTGGGACGACGTTTTATCCTGGAAAGTTTTTTTCTCAGCCTGAAGGAAAACGGTTCATTATATCATCGTTTCTGTTTTTGGGTGGAAAACATCACTGAGTAAGAGAGTTTTCTTCTTCACAGTGTTTGACCTGTGTTGTTGTAGAATGATGAAGCTTTAATTGTATAAAAAGGCAAACTTAATTCCAGAAACGTTGGGGCGTTTGCTTAACAAAAAAGAAAGAAAGCAAGTTACAGATGGATAATCAGACATCATGTTAAGACCTTTACTATGATGTATGAAGTGAGAATGAATGGAGGGAGAAGTGAGGAACCACACTTCTGAGAGAACCGGAACTAGCTGGGCTGCCGCATGAAAAAGGCCTATTCACACAGTTTTTTAATTTTTTTTTGTACACTGAATCCTTGACATGTCTCTCAACCATGAGATTATGGGATGCTCCAAACACAATTTCGTTGTTATTTTGTGACAATGACAAATAAACTGAACTGAACTGAACCAAGACAAAAATGGTTTGTCTCAAAATGATTTCTAGAGGAGGGTACGCCACTTCTTTGTCTCCATGCTGATGGCATTGCATTGCCAAGAATGCTCCAAAGTAAAACTGCATTTATTCAGTTACAAGTGTTATTATTGCTCAAACATACATCAAACATCATGTCTGACCTGTACCTTGGTGGCATCAACAGTTTGGATGAATGAATATATAGGCTGTCAAAGCAAAAACATCTCCATGGACAAGCAGGTGGTGGAGCATCCTACAGAAAAGTTACATAGTGAAGCATTAAAGTTACATTGCTTACAGGGTTGATTAAGTTTAGTTTAAACAGTCATCTGATTTGTGACGTAAGGAGCAGGTGAATTCTGGTGCTTCTCACAGTCGTTAACTCTGACTGAGCACAAGCAGGTGCAGAGGAGAGGGATGCACTGCCATCTTTGTTGCTGTTTTTGCATGGCTTCCCTTGCTTCCCTCAACTGGAGTTCGTGCAAAAAAGAGAGAGTCACAGGTGTGGAAAATAAGGCCATCAAATTGTGTGCTGTTAAGCTCTGAAATCCCACTGGCTCAAGTTATAATGTTTGCAACTTTAATAACACAAAATTGCATCATATCAAGTCGAACTTCTGGGAATAGGGCTGAGAGTTGTCAGCATATCATCAGGTTTTTACCAATAAGGTCAACAGAGTGGGAGAGAAGTAAATAATCTTTGTTTGCTTGGCCACATCAGCATACAGCCCAAGGCTGTTTTGGTTGGTTTTGAAGGAGAGTCTCTAACACTATAAAAAGTGCTTACTACTCTTGGGGATATTGTCAGCACTATAGGTCAGACTAGTCACACCCAACAAACGATGTGCTGGAGTCGCACATTATTTACAAATCCAGAGTTGTAAGTTAGGATTAAACAGGCACAAAGGAAGAAAAAAAGGGCATCTGGTGTAAAACTTGTCAAAAAAACTGTAGTGTGTGAGTTTTGGTAGTGGTTATAGGGGATTGGTAGCCTTGCTTCCATCAGTCTGAGACAGCTGTAACTATAATAATACCACCATACTTAGTGTATACAGTGAATGAATGCACAAAATTGTAATGTTAAGCTTCTGGAAAAGCGCTATAGACTAATGCATTCTAATTATTATTAAATCAGAATAATTGATTTATTGTTTATAATAAACTTTACAATAATACACAGATCCAAAAAGAACAGATTACAATTGGAAATAAAGAAAATTGTAAACTTATAAACAAAGTTAAACAGTGATATATCTGCACTGTTGTGGTTAATTTTTCACAATCCTCTGCCAAGTGCTCCTATCTACTCCATCAGTACCCAATATACTCAGTGATCTACCCAGCTGTAGACAGATCACCTCCAAAACTGTCTCAGTGGATAGTATTTAAGTGTCCATTTTGGAGCCATCTCCCTGGTAGCACATCTACAGTCCCATTTGTCATCACTGACAAAGAAGTCCTTGTATTTGACCGTGCTGCATCTTCTTTTGTAGCTCTGCTGTGGTCTTGTCCTGGTCTTACATTTTTCTTTCGTGTTGTAAATGACCCTTTGGGGCATTTAAAATGTTACATATTTGTGCTTATTTAAATTCACTCTATTAGAGCTCCACCTGGGTATTTAACCTCAGTCCTAGAGACCTGCTGACCTTGGTCTTTGAGTTTTCACTCTCTCCAGCTGCTTTTGGCTTGTGTGGGAATTACCTGATTGACAGTTCAAGTTAATTAGTAAAAGTTGATTTTTTGCCATCTATCATTAATGTTCTTAAATGTACCTGTCAGAGTGGGAAGATTTAGGCACATTAATGATAGATTGCAAAAAAGTAATCTGAAAACTGCTTCATATTTTCCGACTTTTAATATATCATATGGGGTTGCTTGGTGAAAGAAATGTGTTTATGAAATATGCTCATAGTTTATCAAGCGTGACTTTGGAATCCTTGGAGTTATAAATGAGAGAGAGCCATAGTCTGAAACATGTCGTCTGCAGAGGTGATGTGACTCCTGACACTTAAAGGCACTTCTTACCAGCAATTTATAGAGTTATCTGTCTCACTTGTTATCTAATAATGTTTGATACGTTACTCTTCATTGATTTGACAAAGAACATAGTAAATTAAATTATGAAAAATCAATTGTGGATAATTGCTCATTTGATAACAGTCTTCAAATCTAAAAGTTTAAAGAAGTACAAGCATGTATCCTTATCCAATACATTAGAGTTAAGTATCGTGTGACCTGAGGGTGAGCAGGTGGGAGGGGCCGGTGTGAAGAAGGAGTTAACTGTATAAAGGGGAAAGATAAACACATTACTGCCTCTCTAGTCGCCGCAAGTAACATAATGAACTCCTAATCGCAGCTGAGGGCGTCGTTCATCTATGAAATCAGCAGCAAATTGAGATGAGCCAAATCACTCTCTGATCCATCTCGTGCAGTTGCTTAGCAGGAAGGATATTGAGCGCTTTGCCTCTGAAAAGGTTAGAGTAACACTTTCCTGTCAGCATCGATGTTCTGCGAGTGCGTGGAATCCTGTGCGTGCTTCACATTTGGTACACACTGCATGTACAAGTGCACACAGGGCCCGCCCATCCACGGATTTGTATTCAGCTCATCAGTGACCAGATAAGCAGCAAACATAGTCCAAAGGATCCAAATGTCACACACTCAATCACTTCCAATACAACTGTCAAATGTATCGTTGATTGCAACTGTTGATCAATCAACCTTTGTCGTAATAGTCTTGTTTACACAGGTTTTAGACGTCTCCAATAACCTATTTATTTTCCACAAGCTATTATTTAAAAGTGTGTAAATATTTCAGGAGGAGGGAATGCAACCTGCTTGTTACTGGTTTGGTATGAATGTCCTGCAGTATGGAATAAAATTGATCTATTTTTTCAATGCAGGCGTTTTAATGCAAACAAACAAACAAACAAAAAACAACAATAAAATATGCATTCTTCTGGCGAGTGGGCCAGAAGAATGTAGTTCCAGTGGGAACATTCTAAGAAAATCAATAGCATCTCTAAAGAACATTCATTTGATGAGGTTTACTTGCATTTTTTATAACCATACAAGGCATATCAAACATAAACATTATTGTCAAATCATCTGAAACTATTTGTGTGGGAAATTTAAGTTGTTTAAGTTTAAGTTGAGTAAAGGTAAATCTAGCATTTAGATCAAATATAGAATTAACTGTCTATATTTTATGAAGCTGCGCTATGGGTTTGACACTGTATCCCTCTTGCTCTCCAAAACAAGATATTAGAGTCAGTGGTAACCCTTAGGCTAAGAGTTGAGATAATGGAATTTGGAACTGCTTTCACCCCCCAACCCCGACAGTTCCCCAGCACTGCAGGATCCTGGTACTTAGCATCAAGCTCCTCTGGCTTTCAACGACTATTTCTGACAGTGTACGTGGTGGCTCGGCACATCTCATTGAACCGGCAAGAAACAAACAAAGGAAAATGATTCCATGACTTATACAGGGACTAAAAGTGCTCACCTTCTGTTTTGGGCTGCACAAATACCATTCAGGTGAGCCAATGTTTGGACTAGATTAAAAAGAAGAAAACTAATAAAAGGTGGTTTAATACTGTGAAAAGATCTCAGGTTTTGAATAGATTAAGAAGATTAAACGATGTTGTATGAACTCAGGGAGAAAGAAGAAAATACAAATAACTAAAGCAAATGAAGATCACAGACCTCTGTCAAGACCTATTTCATGTTTATTTCCCATAGAGCCATAAGCTGCATATCTCACAATAGTACAGAATCTATTTTTTTTTTCTTCTGTTAGTTCCATCTATATCTCTAATTGGAATAATCCCTAAATTCACTGCTAAATATAAATAGTTATTTGGACCAAATTTCCCATTTTAGTCCAAAAGCTTGTTTATATTTTCATTTTATAAAATCATTGGCACTTTTTGTTGCTTACCTTCTCTGCAGACTGAGCTGTGCCGAAGAAAATGGGGATGAATGCCAGCCAGACGATGCAGGTGGTGTACATGGTGAATCCAATGGGTTTTGCCTCATTGAAGTCTTCTGGTACATCCCTGGTCTTGATGGCGTATATGGTGCATGTGACCATTAGCAGAATGCTGTAGCCTAAAGAGCAGATGATCTGGAGGTCTGTGATGTCACATTTGAGTACACCGCGAGCCAGCATTGGGTTTATAGTTTTCTGTTCGTCATAGTCTATAATAGTGTTGGGAGGGTCCACTGCAAACCATACCAGGACGCCTAAAAGTTGCACACATATTAGGCTAGAAGTGATGGCAATTTGGGACGTAGGGCTAATAAATCTTGGAGCTGTAACTGTCTGCTTTCCCTGTTCAAAAATTCTATAGATACGATTCGTTTTGGTGAGCAGAGCAGCGTAACTTATGCACATCCCCAACCCCAAAAAGATCCTTCTAAACGCACACACGCCAACATCTGGTTTCGCAATCATGAGGAAAGTGATGATGTAGCACAAGAAGATACCCGTTAGCAGCACATAGCTTAGCTCGCGCCCAGACGCCCTCACTATAGGCGTGTCATTGTACCGCACAAATGTGGCCATGACAAAAATAGTAGCGATTATCCCAAGCATAGCAAGGAAGACGGGGATGATCGCCCAGGGAGAGTGCCATTCGAGTTTGATGATTGGGATGGGCTGACAGGCAGTCCGGTTGGGGTTGGGTCTCATATTGTAAGAGCAGAGGCGGCAGGAGGTCTCATCAAACTGGTACTGGTAGCCGTCACACAGCTCGCAATGCCAGCAGCAGGGTTTGCCCTTCACCTTCTTCTTCCTCTCCCCAGTCTTACAGGGCAGGCTGCACACAGAGAGGGGCACATCCAAATCCCCATCGGGCCACTGGAGCTCCTCCACCTGAGAGAAAACAAGAGACAGTGGGTGGAATTTAGACAGAGGCTACTGATGCCATTCCTAATTGTAGGGAATATCTTTTACATTTACTGATTTGAAAAACTTTTTTTTTTTTACATTGTTAAAGGTTTCAAATGACATATTTACTGTAAAAAAAAAAAAAAAAAAAAGTGAATTACTGTCATAAACATCAGTGAAATACTATCACAGTTTCTACATCATGGTGCAGAGACAAAAAAACAAAACCAAAAAAATACTCATGTAAAAGTAATGGACTGAAAAGAGACTGAAAACATGCATATATTTTAAATGTGCATTCGCGGTTAAAAGCTGTTATATGTAAGTTAGGGTATACTTGAGTATACTTTACTGTATTGTCCCACATAGGGGAAACTAATGTATTTTTTGCTGTACTTTTTGCTGTGGTACAAGCAACTAAAAAAAATATTTAAAAAGCACCCTGCAACTCCCTATCTATATGTACCTCATAATCTATTATTTATCCATACTGTATTCCTCAATATTGTTTTGGCCAAAAAACACCATTCCCATATGCTTTGTGTAGTAATAACCACTTAAGTCTGAGAGCTTCACTAATGTATCACCTGAACCATAGATACTCAAGTGTCTAAAAGTGGCACCATCCAATAAAAGCAGCTCTACACTCTCCCACACACACACGCACACACACACACACACACGCATAGCCCTGGTGTCTATCGTTAGCATTGTGTGCACCTGTATGACAAATGTGTTGTTTCTGTGCTGTCTGGCTCGATTATCATCTGCCATTTATCTGAGGGCATGAAGGTGCCATTTGTTATTTGGACAATGAACGGTGCTCACTGGAAGAGCTCCCGATTACACACAGAGAGGAAACAGTAATGAGACCATCGGCAGCGTCACCATGGAGACCGTAGCCGCATTTTGACACCTCGGACTCAAACCAGTGCTGTACTTTTCATTTGTGTTTGGATATACTTCAGTCTGCAGTTAATCTCTATATATTTTATCATGATTATATCACCTTTACTCTAGTCTGACCTTATATTTCCAATGGCTTTTTTAAACAATAACTGTAGAAATTCTGAAATGGGAACCTAACTTCTAAACAATATGTAATAGTAACTTGTAGTAACTTTCATCAAAAAAAAGTTAATTCTGGAAAAGTACCTTGATAAATAAAGATGGAAAATGAGGGCATATATTATTATATTGTTATATTCTCATATATATGTGTATATATTGTAATAAACAATATTTTTACATTGTCCTACATAGGAAAATGCTCTGTGGTTCTGAATGCATCTTAATTTTTTTGATTACCTTTATAATAAACTTAGAATGCATTTGAAAAAAAAAAAAAAAAAAAAAAAAAGAAAGTTAAAACAATAATAATGAAAGTTGTAATGGTTGGAGGTAGCTTACTGTAAAAATTGATAGAAAAACTGTCACTGCTCTGATGAAGCAGTTTACCCAGAATTCAAACCTGTCATTTCTTATGAGAATTTAAATTCCTCATTACAAATGGTAAAAAATACAGGTACATTTGCAAAAAATTTACCTGCTCATGAAATAAATAAAAAAAACAACAACAATTACTTAAGAAAAGGTGTCTAGTTACTTTCCACACCTATCTATTATGTAGCAGCATAATGGCATTCTCACCAGGACAGTGTTTGTAATCTGACTGCGCTCAGAGCAGCAGCAGCAGACGATACTCCACCTGGACCATCAAATCCATTTGCTTGACTTTAATTCTTAGGATCCAGAGAGCCATTATGCAAATGTTACCTCATCTCTATGTAAATGTCATGTTTTCTGTTATCCGACTTACATTTGTACTGAATTTTTAGCTCTGCTCTCATCTTATTACAGGCACAATTTCAATCCATGACTGGGACCCAAAATAAAATAAAACCCTCATCGCTTTCTTTATTGTCTGTATGAATCACCCGGACCAATTCGCGTGTTATGACAGCCAGATGTATTACAGCAGGTAGCAGCCACACCTCGAGCTTTAAGAGGAGCATCGTGGAACGTCTGCAGCTCTCGGCCCCAAACACCAATATTACTCTGTGTTTGTGCAATAAAATTATACTTTTATGATGGCCCCTAGAGATGGAACTATTCCTATACCCGATATTATCACTGAGTCATTTTGATATAGATGGCAAATAAGAGTTTTTGTGGTACATAATAATGTGTGTACATGTCCTATAGTGCTCTTCAGTGAAGGGATCACTCTCAGATTCAGAAAATTATAAAAACTCAAAAACATAATTAAACAGATGGCAATAAGGTTTAAAAAGCCAATGTGTTTTGCAAAAGGTTGAAAATCAAGTCGGTCAGATTGTGAATTGCAAGTTTGATGCAGAATTCAACAAAAAGCCCAAGTAATTATCAATATTGCAATAATAACATGCATGTCATTATAACCAACCTATTATTGGTAGTGGTCAGCCATCATCGATTTCTTCAGATATCCAAACTGCTGCATCTCATCTATTTATTGGTTCATATTGACAGCCCTCCCTCCTCCACATGCATCACTTGACCCTTTTTGATAGATATCGACCGGTCCACCCCACAAAAATATGTACGCCCTTATCCCTGCCTGTAACTCATCAACACTGAGGACAAACTGGTCACTCACTGTCCATTCATTCCACCCACTAACAGGTGGTATGATGAAGACATAATCTGTCATTCAAACCACTCATAATGCAATGTCTGGTTGAATAAATATCTATACTGTATAACGTAATGACCTCAGATAAAATTCATATCCAATCCAATATATTCCAAGAGAAATTTAGTTCTGTATGCAAGTATGGAATAATAGGATATGTAAAATGCAACCATGATAATTATTAAAAAGAAATGTTAACTCAAAACATGTATAACATGATTTCAGACTTGCTAAGATATCATGACTGAATATTGAGAAGATAGACTATTGGTAGATTTTTGTCTGATGTGGAACGTGTTTGCAGTGATGGCAGATTATATTTGTGCAATGAAATTAAACTTGTGTCAACTCTACAAGATGAAACAATCCATATCCCTGTTATAATCCTAGTCGCAGTTTCATATAGCACACGTCAAATACAGTATCAGAGCAACAGAATTTCATATTTGTTTCAACACAATATTTGCTGAAACCTGGAAAGCTGTGTGGTGCAGAATCTATGAGAGCCATGATACGAGCCAAGCTTTTAGGTGTCAGATTTTGACAACATCTCGCCGCTGCCAAAGAGTGAACAGCCCATCCAGAGCCTGACACTTTAGCAAAAAAAATGTTCTTAATTTCACCTTTATCTTCTTCGCGGATGGGAGGTCTGACGCAAGATGTAAGTGATCCGTGAACATCACTGTCTGTCTCTCGCTCCCTCTCTCTTACTTCTTTCTACTGTACAATTCTTTGAGACATTGCTTTTAAGCTATTCCTGAACCCTTAAGTCAAATCTGTGCATGAATGAGTTATTTCTGTTCTTATATTGAGCTTTACAAAGGACAAGTCAATTCAAATACATCTCTAGTGTATTCACCACCACATTATCCTATAATATATGCTGGGTTGTTAGGTGTTGAAAAGTATTTGACTGTTTACTCTACCAAGAGGTTTGTTGCCGTACTAGTTTCCCCTGTCAACAAGAAATATGTTTTCATTTTAATTAAAGTCACCTGTGGTGCATGGGGGAAGTGAGAAGTCAGAGTTTGAATATTTATTACGTTTATCCTTCAACTTCGACATTTTAGTACCATATGAGGCATCTCGCACTCTGAGGACTTCAGGGACCAGCCTCCTGCTGGTGCCCAGAGTCAGGACTGAACATGAGGAGTCAGCATTTCAGTTTTATGCACCTAATACCTGGAACAGTTTTCCTGAAGATGTGAGACAGGCCTCTACTCTGACAATGTTTAAATCCATGCTCAAAATGGTTCTGTTTAGCTATGCATATGACTGAAAGGTTTTTATTCTGCACTCTTCTGTTAATTTCATGATGATTATTTATGTTTTAATTTGTTGCATTGTAATTTTAATGTCTTTCTTATTCTGTGAAGCACTTTAAATTACTTTGTGTATAAACGATGCTATACAAATAAACTTGCCTTGACTTGACATTTAATAAAAAACATAGTCTGGGTGTTACATAGTTATCAGATAAACTGAACGTGTTGTTACTCATTCTCTTGCATTTAAAAATAATGTAAAAAAATAAATAAAGAATCATGGTTATTTATTCTGAGCTAGTCTGTCATCCATCAGAATGGTAAAAAATTAGAACTGTTGCCATAGCAATTTCTTGAACAGTAAAAACTCCTTAAATGTTGCCTATAGCAAGAAGCTGAAACCCATGAATGGCACGACATAAGAGATTCTCATTTGCATAATGTACATGAATACCTACCCTTAGCTGCAACGTCTCCACCCATTGTCCCACCACCTTGTACTCTGGCCCAGACGAGTTGGTCATCTGGAACTGGAAAAGGTCGTAGCGTCCTGGGGCGTCTCCGTTCTTGTTAAACACGACCGAGGTGTTTGCACTTCCTGTTACAGAAAGAGAGAGAGAGCACAGACAGAGGCACATGTGTTAGATGAAGGTCCCTGCTCTTGGTCGCTAATATGAGGAAAACATAACCTTTTGATCCCTAACTGTGCAGAGCGGCCCACACGGACACAGGGAAGAGGTGTGTGTGTTCGCTCCTGTTAGCGCCCTCAAACAGCCTGACCTATAGCATGTACCTTTAGAGAACTCCCCACTGGCCAATAAAACCCGCCTTACCTGCTCTATATGTATAAGTATAGTAGCAACCGGACACATTTGCATTTTTTTTTTTACATTGAACTGCTTTATTAGGCAGTCCTTTCCATCTTCAAGATAATCAGTCTCACATTTACATCCCACAAAGCCAGTGTATTTAGTCACCTATATGCAGGTACAGGTGTTAGACATATGTAAGGAGAGATTGTGACAGGCCTTAATAACAGAAACATGAAAAATTGTCAATTTAAACTGTCAACAAAACAGTATATGAGGTTTACATAGAAAAGCACAAATCTAGGCCTGTCACAATAACACATTTTGAAGCACGGTATATCCCTACAGAGAAATATTATGATAAACGATAATATTGAAACTACTTTATGTCATTGCCACAAAGCAGGTTAATCCTACTGAATGTCATAACAACCACTACTGGTAATAATACACTATTGTTTTTATTTATTTAACCTGGAAAGTTCCACTGGGATTTGGAATCTTGTTGCCACTGCTTACTGATACTATTTGTTGCAATGCATAATTATTTTGACAAAATACAACAAAATTAATCATATTACTGTTACCAGAGCGCTATGCCTCCAAATGGAAAAGTGAAAGGTTGAAATGTGTCCTTGGCTTTTAACAACCAAACCCATGAAATATAAAGACTGATGCATAAATGAATATAAAAACAGGCAAATCTAGGTAAAGTGATCTCATTGACGTCTTATTAGATGCAGGGATGTACCTTTAAAATGGTGACTGTATGCCTTCTGCATCATTAGGCATACATATCACTTTATAATAAATGTATTCGTGGACAACAACAGGAGGCATAAGGAGGATAAACAGGTCAGCCAACGCGTCATACAGGTCCCATCTGTTCACAGCGTGGAGCAACCTGTCTCAAGCAGAGCACTGAGGACGCCACTAATTAGAAGAAAGACACCTGAAATAATCGTTTTTCTTTTCAAACACGTAAAGGTCTGGTGCAAGTCTCTTAATAATACAACAAAGGCTGAACGCAGGACGTGTAAATGCAAATGTCACTCAACATGAGCTGTGTTTCAGGGCATGAATGAATGCACTAATGGGAAAAGTGGTGTACCTTAGTTTATAGATGAACTCTGCATCTCTGATGAGGTCATGTCTGTCACGCACACAGCAAGAATACAATGGAAAACATGTGGTCATGGCATATCCACTAGGTCTATACAAGTAAAACCAAGGATTTCAAATAACTTTTCCTGCAAAGGATAGTAAAAGAAAGACACATTAGCTAGTGTTACCTTGCTCTTGGGCAAATAATAACCCAAAAAACTATGTAGACTTAGGCTTAATTACCGTAATTTGTCAGTTCATCAGTATTCATTAATCAGTAGCAATGGGTCAAAGAAAGGTGCACTATGTAAGCTTTCTGGTGGAGGGTCTGCTACTTGCTTTTTGCTATAGAAATGTTGTTGCCTGGGAAGTTCCACAGTAAGGCATCACGCATTAGAGGTTTTCATACCATAAATTCTTAGTGAGAGTGGGGTCAAACTCTCTACTGCTCTGGTCTGTAACTCAGCCTGGTGGCTTTACCATAGTGCACCTTTAATTTGATCTGCCAAGCCACTAAAACAAAGCAGTGAAAAGATAAATGGTACATACTCCATACTCAATCAGGTTAAAAGGATAGACTAGATTTACCCCTGAACTAGAATATTTAATTAAATATACGTCAACACAAATATGTGCATTATTCAGTGTAAGAGGATGGAGATACCATTTCTGAAATAGGACAGGGCTGTGTATTGGGAAGCGTGGGGGGTAGATGGCACGAGCATGGGAATTAAATGCACTATTAGCAAGGGCTATAAAAAGTGCAGCTCAGAGACTAGGAGCAGAGGCGTATGTTCTTTTCACACTTTTGGGAGTGCGTTGTGTTTTTGCATTTGGAACAAAACCTGTGGCTTTTGGCTCCAAGGCCGCAGCACCTTTTCCATTTAAAGGCAGGAGGGAATTTGATCTCCCTCCAGTTTCTATCCAAGGACATTTGTCATCGAACAACGTTCAGAAAAGTTTTAGGCCAAGGACTCGGGTAAACAGTAGAGGGGAAAAAAGTTAAATGTGGTCCAAACAATGTTTGTACTAGTTTTTATGTAATTACAATAAGGATTAATACACCGTCCTTTACGCATCTATTATAATTATAATCGACCCCTGTTTCCACCAATGGTGAATATTTCCTTGATAAAAAACACTCTGATGTGACCATTTATTTAACATTTATTACTAGTACTGCAGCAGTTAACATCAACTCTACCTTTTACACTTCACCAGAAAATCATCTATATTTGCAAGCTGATTTATAATATGGAAGGTTTATGACGGTTCTGACCCTCTCATTTACCTATAATATACTATAAATGTGCAATTTACATATACATTCAAAGTTATTACAAATTAAAAACTCACCTTTACTCTATGTCCTTTACGTGTGGTAGTGTATTTTGAGCTAAATAGATCTGACAAAGCAACTGAAACTAAACATTCTAAGTGAAAGCTACTGCAATGCCCTTTTTGACTTTGTACAATATAGATGTCCGCTCATGAGATTTTAAGTAGCCATTTGTATGTTGATTAAGACCAGTGTTCCAGTGTCACCTGCTGCTGCAACAGAAAAAAAAACAATATGTCCCTGAACGCCACATCACATACTCCACAAAAGTCGTCTCTGACATCAGTTTTAATTTCTGCAGAACATGGAGCAGATGACTAGGCAACAAAATCAAAAAGGAAGAAGACATGGTGTACTAGAATTGATTTTAGCTGCTCTTGAGGTAACTTTTTTTTTTCACATTGAACCTCGTGTCAAACACTGTGGGTGGTTACTGCCACCTGTCACTCCAGCCTTCACAGAACATTTGACTTGTTGGCTTGACATATAAATATACTGACAGAGTATTGACTCCTGTGTGCTAAAGCTTTGACAGGGTTATCAGCACATAATAAATCATGAGGGTTTTTCAAAATGTTATCACCTGTTTTTTTAGAGAAGAAGACAGCAGAAGAAATAATTGGTATACAGACGTGGTTGAACTTTGCCCTGTAGCATCTATGGCCATGCGTGGTGGGCCCAGCGGACAGTTTGTCTGTATTTGCAGTCATTCATTATGAGGATCAAAGGACAGCCTGACAAACAGTTCATTTTCTTTCTACATTTGTGAGATTAATACTAAAATTCAGCATTGTCTTACTATTGTTAAGGTGCAGACTCTACTCAGAGTATGCAGATGGCCAGTGATTTCAAAATGCTAACCACTCTTACAGTTTACTTACTCATTCATTAAAGTGACACATATGCCAGGGCATGCTCCTCTTTGCAGTTTGAAAAATAAAATGAAGTATCATCTGTATTAGTAGTTAAAAAGGTAATATGAATCACACTGTATTTTTTCCATTGCGGTTATTTTCAAGGGAACAAAACTATGTGTGTTGGCTCCATGGTGAAGTCTCTGTCTCAGATGAAAGATTTATGCATTTGCATGTGGCTGTGAACTCACACATGACAGGAGAGCAGGGCTGCTGAGCGGTGTGGGTGGACCGGGGAGCCACTGCTGCGCTTCTATCACATCATTATTCTTTCCTTTTTTAAAGCGCCTCTCTCTCCTCAGACACAGAGGGGCACAGCAGGGAGAGCAACACAAGCCGCCGCAACATCAGCTCACAAACACACATTAGTTTAAGATAATGTGGTATGGCCTACCGGATTTAACCAGGAAAATAAGAAGCTAAAAAACAAAAATAAACAAAAAGCACACGAAAGACCAATGACAATTAAATAAATAAATAAATAATAATAATTGAAAAATAACAATACCAGGACCTAATCAGGTCAAGTCTAAAGGACTTGACCTGATTATGGTTATGACTAAACATAACCATAAGTAGATTCACATATGGATTATACCAGACAGACCCCCTTCAGAATCAGATTCAGACTGAATAATGACTATTGCAGGACCAACAGGAATAACACTAGTATAATTGCTAATTAAAATTCTCATGCTGCAAAGCCTCCTGAGTGTCTTCCAGGAGAGTGTGATGTACCACCAGTGCTAGCTGTGCCTCAATGTGAAGCACTGCAGTAAGGTAGAGCGAGATTGGTCTGACTAAAGTTGGACTTGGCAGTAAAATGGTGTGGGAGCAGCATGGGTAAAGGCAGAGGAGATAGTGAGGCTCTTATTTTGGCCCAGGTGAAATGATCCTCTATCTTTGTCAGCTCAGGGAGGAAAATACACTGCCTGAATCTGCTGGAAGTAAATAGGAGAAAAATCCCTTTGTGCCCCTCATGCAATTACAACTATTGGCTTTTATTCACCTGAGAGAATGCCGCCATAGAGACTGCTGGAGTTAGCGATTTAGTTGTTACCTCTGTAACTGAGGACAGACACAATTAGTTGTTTCAGTAATGGCAAACTCTGCATTCCGTGGTTTTCCAGAATCCAAAATCCTGTTTTGTGGTGCAAATCTAAAATACGCTTCAATAATGAACATGAATTTATTATGAATTTGCCAGGAAGACTTCCTTTACCACATGGCCCCTTTCTGCCGCTGTCACCCTCTTACACTCTCTATGGGGTCTTCAGTGCCCAAGTTAGGTTTCATAAGTCTTATTTGTTTGCGTCTGCCTACTATCTTCTGGTTTAAAAGCTATATTTAAGTGTTGCATTGGGATATATAACAAAGCACTGCATCACATTATACATGCAAAGGATGTGCATTTTCACTGAGAGCAGTATTATAATTAATACATCCCCTAAATGCAAAAGAATGTATAGATATAATAAATCTGATAGTTTTGTAGTGACAGCAACAGCAACCTCTGTAGGATAAGACAATTAGATTCAATTTGTTAAACTCTTTGTATGACACATTTTGTTATGGTGATAAATAGACTATTTATTTAAGAAACACATCCCAGTGTAGCAGTTATTCAGTAAGGTACACAGTGAGTTCTGATGTTTTTAATCAAGCCACAATTATGCTTCAGTACAGTATAGCAGCTCTGTAAATATAAACAATGTACAGAAGAATCAACAAACCCATGTTATCATTGCAGTGACATAAATGGTTATTTAGCTAATGCTGAGATGAAAAGCTTTTTGTACAACTAGGGATTTTTTTGACATAACTTCAGTCTATGTAAATATATCTATAGGATCTTTGAAGTTTTCTTGTTTCTTCATATCTACCCATCTGTACATCCCAGCTGCTTTCATGTACAAGAAAAAACACACTACGCTTTTGAAACTAGGGCATTTTTCTCCCAACTTTTTATGCTGATTTCTGTGTAAAATAAACCTAATCATATGTGGAACATTTTGTGAAGACGCTGTGTACTGTAGAAGTCTGTAATCATTGTCTTCTGTCCAAATAGGCATATTTGGCAATGGTTTGTCTAGATTTATAAACCCCTTTCTCATTTTGAAGCTGTAAATTCACCAAATCTGATTTCCTCTGCCACCTACCTTAGCTAAGCTCACATGGGATCTTTCATTATAAATAATATAACAATGCAGATATAGAACAGTGTCATGATAGAACATAATCTACTATATATAATAACATCAGGGGAAGTTAGCTCAGCTGCCTAACAAGACTAACACTGTAACTTTAAGGCACATTTTATCAGTTGTTTCTAAAACTGGCTGGATATGTGACCCTTATCTTTACAAAAAGTTCACTGGATTATGCTGTGGATATTTTGGGGACCCATTGAAGGCAGAAAGTTTATACTTTCCATTAAATCCCTTTATAAAGTGAAGCTACTCCAAGCATAAGAAGCTAATGAAATCTTTGCAGGTTTATTAGTTTGTGTGAAGTATATAATATCTTTTAAAATGCCAACACATTTTTTTACTTCGGTGAATACAAACTCTAGTTTTATCGCTTGCACTGCAAAACATAAATATGTAATGAATTCAATGACTGGAATTCAGAGTATTTATCTTGATTTGAGTAGTTTTGATTTGTTTTAATTTATGGTATTTTCAAACTTTAAATGGATTCGTGATAGTTATTTTCTAGTTACAAGCTAAATTATGCTGACTTAAATTTATTGATTTAAATTTACTGAAATGTAACACAAACAGTCAGAAATACAAGTTTAGACCGACTCATGAAATAAATCAAAACTACTACTACTGCTACTTAAAGGAGACATATTACACTAAATAAACTTTAAAGAGCTTTTAACCATGTTCTTATTGTTTTCCCTTCTCATTTACCCACTCAAAGTTTATATTGATTGATTGGCATTTAGATCAAGATGCCACTGTCCCCAAAATTCCTGTTTTTACCCAGCCCCCATATAGGACCACTGCCGTTTACTTACTTCATTCTGCTCACTAACATGAAGTGTAACTATCTATATAGGCGGGTTATCAGCATAGTACTGCAGTGCGGCACCACAAAGACGTCAACTGACTTATTTCATTTATTAAGTTGTTTGAGATCAATATTGTGATTTTAATATAACATAAAGATCCCGAGCATATTATAACCAGCCAATCGGGACCCTAATAAATAAACAAAAAACAAAACTATATAGCTGACAAAAGCATAACATGTCTTCTTCAAATAGAGCTGCTAAACTGGGCAATACCTGGAAGAGTAAAAACGAGAGTGAAGGGGAAGTAGGGGCAGGGTCTGCAGATGTAACAAACAGTGCGATTGAAGTTTGAAATCAGAAACACCTGGCTGTAATTAGGGCTGTCTTTCATGATGTCAGTAACAACTGGAAATTGCAGAGGCCGCTGAAGGCAACACAAACTAAGATGGGACATGCAAATTTACCTAGTTTGCACTATAGAAACAGTAGCAAGTACTATTAAAACACCATATACACAGTTTAGTAGCGACAGAAAGTGGATGTAGTACTTAGTTCCACTTTAACAATTCTTTTAAATCATGTACGTATTGATTTTCTCCTGTCTTTCTTCCATCTTGTGGTCTCTGCGGTGTGCTGTGTCACTCACCATTGAAGCTGGCGTTGCGGATGTACTTAAGCAGAGTCTTCCCTTCCGCTGCCTCCATCTGTGGGCAGACAGAGGGGTGGTCCGGGCACAGGTCTCGGTGCATGTCGTGAAGTGCGTGGGCCATGGCGTACACCGCGTCAATCACAAACTGTACCTTCCCCTCCTGCTCGTACTTAGAGTCGATCCCTATGCGTTCCTGACCTGATTGACAGACCAAAAAAAAAAAGTATTGATATGGAAAATGTTTCACATCTAATGCCCTACCTCAGATGTCCTATTAGCAAATTCATTTTTCTACATTTTTGATGTATAAATGACCAGAATTAGGAGTTCTCACACAAACTTTTGAATTAATGTGGTTTGATGTATTGAGCTACATACAGAATCCATAAATCTAATAGTATTTTATTGCACGTTCATACATTAGAATATATTTGATAGAAACGCATATATTACACACATTCATATTTTTCCCAGCCCCATAATTATGTCTTCTGAAGTCTAAAATCTAAAGACTTTTATGCTGTAGGGGAATGGGTTTCAGAAACTATCCATGGGTTTCAGGATGATGAAAAATTAAGACTGTTGCCATAGCAATTAACAACATCAAAACAAAATATATACTTTGAATGGGCAACCGTCCTCAAAATGGCACCAGCAAGTTGACACTCCTGAATAGTCATAATAATTATCACAGTGTTCATATGTTCAACAAACATGAAACAAATTCCAAGTAGTTTCTCTTTATACCTGGTCACTTTACGTAGCTAAATGTGAGTAATGCCAAATCAAAATCCCAACTTGTAATAGTGGGAAAATTCAATTTGATACAAGGAAACACCTTTATAAATTGGATTATTTTGTTATAATTTCACAATGTGAAGAGACCATGTACGTTATCACTGACCAATTCCCAGGAGCAAAAAGTGCAGTTGAGCAGACATACACCTTAATCTCCCATAGTGCCACTGTGATGGACTGTGGTAAGTGTGTGCTCCTGCCCATTTGTCCTATGTGTAAGGTGAACAAGATTACTCTGAACTTTAGAAACTCTCCCATTGACTTTGTATTGTGCTCCCTGGTACACTGCCCTTTCACTATTGGTGTTCTGTCTCATACACCACTTGAATACAAAATGTACATCTGCTGCAATTTCTCTGTTCTTTGAAATTGAAGTAATTTTTTGGGCCGATTTTCATTCATCAAATCGGAGCTGCACTAATCTATTCAACCTAAATGAGCAGAAATTATGGCTATTACTTGTAACATTCATCATTGTGGGTGTAATTATAATATTTTCAGTCTAAGATACTGGAGGAAGTGAATTATCATAACAAAACTCTGACAGACTCTTGTTCACAAAGTTGCTGAATATGTAAAAATAAAACTTGCATACATTGAAGGAGGTCAGAGGAACCTGTGTTAACATTTCAGCTCATTTTCAGACCAAAGATAACCTTTAGGCGTGTGAGCAGCATTGATACACTGCCCTGTATACAGTGTAAGGGGATTTTTGCACCTGGAGATAGTATAAACTACTGAAGTAACTATATGTGACTATTCACCTTTGGGAATTGTAAATGACGGCCAGGCAATACAATATTCCAATAACATAATTATTTTTAATGCCTCTTTGCATCTTGTATCTTTGTATATTCTACCATTTTAGTTAAATTTAGTTAACTTAATTTAGTTTAGTTAATTAGTTAATTTGTCGTTCTTTTCAATTGCATATTTTCATTATTGTCTTGTTGTTCTGAGACATAGTTTCATAAGAGAAGCCCAAACACCATTAGAGGTGTACTGTACATACACCATACTGTATAGAGAATGGGTGAAATAAGTATTTTGGATTATACAGAAAAGACTCGAAAGTCATTACCACTAATGGTGCAGTGCAGAAACCAAAAACCTAAAATAATGTGGGCAGGCCACAGGAGATGCTGAGAAGGTGACTGGGCTTGACAATGTAAAACACAGGTATTGCCACAGCAGTAGACATTGTGTATATGTAATGTTGCCTGGTCTAATAATAACCGTCCCGCCTGCACCCGCTGGGCAAAACACCTGGTGCTACACTTTCACCGTGGAGACGAGAGCAGAAAAATACACTGGTCTATGTGGAGCATGTAATGTGGACAAAAGGTCAAGAACGCATCCATCTGACTTACACATTGGTCTTTCTCTGAATATTTTCACAAGCCACTGCAATCGGCATAAATCATTGTACTTTGCTTTTTTTTTTTTTTTTTTTTTTTTTGTGGCTGCTTTTGTTTTGTCTTTTTCAGCTACAGTTTAGTCACAATTAGATCTAGGATTTGGTCCATAGTAAGATTTGGTTTGAAACTGGTCACACTGTGTTTACATGCACATCCTTAATCTGGTCATTATCTGATTTCTGGAGTCTGATGCGAGTAATCTGATTTCTTTCTGACTGTTCACACTTGTGCAGGTTTTGATAAGGACAATTATGCAAACAAGGGCAAACTAATGTGGCAAAAACAACAATGAAAGAGATTAAAGATATATTTTCAAATTAATTGTATGTTGTTCAAATGTAGCAGTTAATTTGATCAAAGTATTGGGATTATTATTTGATGATTGTAGTTCTAGTTTGTATGCAAATGTACTCACAATATTCACTCATGCTTTAATATAACTCCATAGCCTATTCTGTCTCTTCTGTCATTGAATTTGGTCTCAATACATGAAATTCACAACTGAGGGACCGAGGGAGCTGCTGCACATGTGCTTGAGACTGCTAATGTTTAAATAATTACCTGTGCATTTCCGACTCGTATCCTCTTTCTTTGAAGCACTTAGGAGTCGACAGTTGAAGTTTTCCTCCCAAAACTCTGCGAACCATACATTTCTTCTATTGTTCTCAAGCGTCAGGCCAGTAAAGTATTCATCAAAACCTGGGAAAAAGATAATACAATGAGAAATAAGGTAATTAAAAAGCTATGACACATTATAAAGTTTGTGTGCAACAATCACTGTGAGAATAAATGCCATGATTTTGCAGCTGTTCATGATTATTGCCACCACATCCAAATAATCAAATCCTTAATCAATCTAATTTCATTACCGTAGTTACCATTACCATAGTTACCATTACTGTACGTTATCCTCTAGTCTAGTTTGTCACCAGCTCCATGAACATACAATGAATGATTATGTACAAAAATAATGTGACCTAAACAGCCAGATAAAAAAAAAAAAAACCCAAAAAAAACAGTTTACTTTTAGGTTTACTTAATTTTATCTGTGTCTGATCCATAGCAAAAGAAAAATATAAAATCTGTCAACTGGACAAAACATTGTAGTGAAGACATTTCGCTGCTCGTCATATTGAGCTACCCTAGTTAAGGAAGCACAACAGACCCAGCCTACAAACAAAAACTGTAAACAATGGGTGTTTTCAGTTTCAATCTAATTAGCGTTTTCATTCAGATAGATATAAGGCAGTGTCCACGTGCAATTTGACCAGAACCGAAGAAGCGACCTGGACGACATCTTCACTCCTACAACATTTTATCCATTTATTTTTATATTATAGTCCCACAATTAATACTTTTTATTTCTTACTTACTTACAATTATAACTATGGATTAACTAAATAAAGTTGAAATCCCTAACCGCAAAGAACAATTTAAACAAAGGCATCAAAGAGACAAAACATATAGTGTGTGCAAGGCAAGCAAATACGTTCAGGCCTGCTTCATCAAAATTTCATTGTGGTAGTGGTTCCTCTTCCTCCCCAGCCCCATAGAGCCATAATCACTTCTTTCATCTAGGAAATGGCATTAATTAAAAAGCAGAAAGCCTGATAAATAAGGCAGGGAGTGTAAGTGGCGCCACACAGACTGCAGCCCGGGGCGGTCAGATCCTGCAGGTGTACATGTTCATAAAACCTATTACCGCAGCTATCGATGGAGTGAGCTGCGTGCGATCCTTACATGATTTAGGTATGATGAATTAGCTGGAGGAAAGAGGAACTGCGGAAACAATGGAGGCTGGAAAAATGCCTGTATGCACAATTTCTGCTTTGTTTAGTCTGTAATGTGGGTCAGGAAACGCAATAGGGACGACATATAGTGAGATTTATAGTCAAAGAGTCTGTTAAGTTTTATATGGAAACTGGGAAAAATCTGATTCCTTTTCTTCCTAGTTTATAGTACTGTGTTATCTGCACTTAGGGATTACGTTTTACATGCCACGGTTGCCTTGAAGCAGGCTGTCAAAGAAATGGCTGCAATTTTGGTGTCACCAACCTTTCCAACCACACACAATCACATTAATATTTAAATTTTATTCAGCCATTTATATGGACAAGCTGAAATGTCTTGCCTAAGGACACAAAAGTATGCAACAGGAAAGATCAATCCCTCAACCCTTTATTTAGATGAATGACTTTACCATTTTGCAGTTTTCACAGTGGAGCTATAAGGTGCTCAGTAATCAGAACTCAATGACTCAGCAGATTTCACTTCCATCAGTGATTTATAGAGGATTATATTCTCTCTGCCTCCATTTATCTGCATTGTCCTGGACAGACCTCCCCTAATTAATGAGCTTTATAAAACTCCAAAGTTTCTGCTATTATAATATTGTAATGATAAGTGCTTATTAAGCCGCAGTGAACGCAATCTAAAATGGACTATGCTCACTGGGAATTAGTACACGCTGTGTCCAATGTGGCAGTACATTTGACTAATTTGAGGCTCCGCTTTTGTTTGACCCACCAAATCGGAGGCTATTTAACTCCTGAGCACAAATTTAAAACAGGCATTCATGCGGGAATTTGTGACAAGGAAAATCAATGCTTATTCTGCGTGTCTTAAAGGCATACACTAGCTCAGGGATTTGTTAAAAAAAAAGAGATTATTTTCAATATAGTAGGAGGGTAGGTATCCATTATTCATAATTATTGACTAAACAAGAGTAAAATCCCTAAAGGCCCCGTCCGTAATCTTTACAGTCTTAAAAAAGGTTAAAAAAAAGAACTTGTTGCTTTAAAATAGTTTGCAGCAACATCATCCTGATTATTCAAGTTTATTCAAGGCTTTTTTCCAACTCTCAGAGGCCAACGCACTTCCTGGTTCATTTAGATAAAAAGACGCAGACAGTAGACCACGCACAGCGGTCTCATTTTGATCCTAAGAGCTGCTTTTACAATATATCTGCACTAGAAGAAAACATGGAAACAGATTTATGAATGAAAAAGTAATCTTAATGTCTAACCTTAACCTTTGCTTGTTGCACCTGGTTTAATACTGAGTCAGAGCAATAACATATCACACTACAGGTCATATTAGAATCCAGTGAATCCATCCAGGAATAGTTGTCTGACTTTTCTTGTGCCCCTGTAAACTGGGTGTATGCCTGCAGCTGTTTACTAGAAGAACACATTTATTTCCTTTACCTTTCGCTTTTCCTTTGCTAATCAGCTTCCAGGTTTTCAATAAAAGGCATTTGAGTTAGGCTTTACATTCGATGCTGTTCTTTGAGGCTTAATTAGTTTGAATTAATAATGCTAGTATAATTATGACACATCTGATTTGATATAATCCAGCAAGCGCAATTTTTAAGAATCAGAAACGTATATTCAAAGTCCGCTTGCTTGTTACAGTTTAAACCAAAGCGTGTTTACTGTAAGAATCACATGTAGCCAATTTGTCCGCAGTCACTTAAGCCGGGTACAATTCATGGCCAAAAGCGGAGACAAGGTCAGGCTTGTTCTCTCAGGATCGATGAAAAGTCATTCTGAGAAATGCAGGAAATTGCTAACTCGAGTAGAAATAGATGAGGTGCAAGAGACCAGGCACACGGGGCAAAGGGTGAAGGAAGAGCAGCCTTTTGGCATAAATTTAACAGTAGCCAGGTTCTCAGCTTGTAAATCTACCGGGCATCCAGAATTTCAAATGCAGCATCAACATTTGACTATCATATTCACCTTAGTCAGGAAGTTGCCTTGGGTGCCACCATTGTCATTCAGGTTGAATTATTTTGCATGGGGCTGCCGATCTTGTCAGCAAATAAGTTCTATAGGGACTTCTAAGCCATTTTAAAGTGCAGTGTTGACTTGTTGGTGCAAATAAACACTGAACATTTTACACAAATTAACCTACTTTATATCATATTTTAGAGGCAAAATGTTCCCAAAATTCCCCATTGAAATAAATGGGATTCCCTCTTAACCAGAAGTGCCACCATAAAGAAAGCACAGTTTAGTCGCATTTACAGATAAAGCGGGCGGGGCAGAATAAGGTCAAAAGTATGCTACACTGTTGTTGTTGAAATATTTTTCGATAAGCGTGACAATGCTGTTTAAAATACCTAGGGATGAAGCGCTAATTACTTCTAGTTTTTATATTGCAGTGTTCCAGTTGTGTTTCTCTTGTTTTTATCTTTGTTTATTGCCTTTTAAAAACCTGTCCTCTGTACCAAGCCCCCTCATTAGTGAATACAATATCTCCCAAAGTCTTTGTAGTTTGTATGTAATCAAGCATCGAAAACATTTGTAAGTAAGACATTTTTCCTCTACACCTCAGTGGCTTTTTAAGGAGTTTGTCATTCATTAAAAGAAACAAACAGGTTGGCAATGAGCTGACAACAAACAGATTTCAGTAAATTGTGTTTTGGGGGCTATTACAAGATTCTCCTCCAGGTTTCTCTGTGCAAAATGCTCTGTGCTGTGGTGAATATACCTCTAATGGAAGAGCGTTTGGGTAAGATGGTGATAGCTCCCGTAGCGACGTCTTCGAGTTGGTGAATTGGGCTGCTCTTAGCTCCCCAGCTGTCAGAGCCAATCCACAGGAAGTGTCCCACCTGATTGGCCCGTTTGGTCGCATTGAGAATCCCCCTGGAACACAGAGATCAGGTTTAGGTTAGGAGACAAGACAGGGGAACTAAAAGCTGAACCGTGGAGGTAATATGTGAGGCACTAGTGGGAAAATGACATCTTGGACTAGATTTTCTATTAGCAAATGTAACAAGGTCATACCATGTGTGTTCCACTTCATGACTGTAGCAAAGCTGTGAACATTGTCTTCAACACAGAACACCACTAACTTACACAAATTGAATTTGTGTGTAGATAATTAAATATCAGCAATTTGTGATTTTATCACATGCAATGTTAGGAGCAATGGACTTGTGTGTGCATTTTACATACATGTCATTTCCATTAACATTTACTGTTACACGAAGCTTGCAGAGTAAGTCAAACTGTGAGACTCAGAAAACACTGGAAAACAGCAATTGCCAAAGAATTAAAATGTTTGAATTAACATAAATTAAAATGAATTGACCTAACATTTGGACTTGGTTTGAGTAAAGCTTTGCTATTTTAGGTGCAATGAGAATAAATACTTATTTTGTTTTATTCCAAGTGGAATATGACTTGTTCAATTAGCATTTTTTCCCCTTGACTAATCAAACTCTACTCAAAGTTAGATAAATACACTTAATTCCAGCAATTTTAGCAGCTTAGTAAAAAGATAAAGAATAGATTATCATGAAGGTTAGATTTTTGTCCCTACCTCACATTGGCATAAATTACTTATAAAACAACAAATAATAAATCCATTAATTATTGATTGTATTGCTGCTGCAGCGTAAAAAAAAAAAATGTAATTTGAATTCATTCCTAACACATTTGAGTATAATGATCTTTTTTCCTTTTTTTTAACAAAACAAAACATTACAGAATTGGTAATATGCCATTTACAGTGGTGATGACAGAGTCACAGAACACCATCTTTCCTTCAGCTTATGTCCAGGAGCTTTGATGAAATACATGGACATTTGTCCTCTCATTCCCAGATGAGGCTCTTATATTTACCGTATGTCCTCGTCACTGGCAAAGATGATGACGGCTCGTGCGTGCTGCGACTCCAGTAACTGTTGGACGCCTTTGTCATAATCCTCCAGCTTTGGGTTGTGGGGGATTTTCAGAGACTGGGCGATGCAGATCCCACCTGAAGAATAGGACAGAAGGAAAAAGTGATAAGTTAATGATGAAATGCATCTATATTCAAGGTGCAAAAAATAGAAAAGGTCTAGGATGAATGTGTTAAGATTAAACATTTTTGATGGAATTAACTTTAGTAACTAGAAAAGCAAATTATTAGATTTTATAGATGTAGATACACAATGGGAAGAAAGAATTTACCCCTGATGTTAATCTTTCCTAAAGGTATAGTCACTTTTCTGCTACTGCTCCTTTTACCATTGTCTTCATGGAAGTGTTATTGCTCTGGCTAAAACGTTAGTGCCATCACTGAACCATCTTGCACTCTGAGGACTTCAGGGACGGGACTAGCCTCTGTCAGCATTTCAGTTTTATGCATCTGAAACCTGGAACAGTTTTCCTGAAGATGTGAGACTGGCTTCTACTTTGACAAATCTTGGTTCTGTTTAGGTATGCATATGACTGAAAGGTTTTCATTCTGCACTCTTCTCTTTTAATGTAAATTTTATGATGATCATTTGTCATTGCATTTATGATTATATGTGCTATACAAATAAACTTGCATTGCCTTATAATTTTCCCATAGTAAGGCATTAAACATAAATATCTACATGAAAACAAACAGGTGATGCCACCAGGCTTATATACTCATTTATTAAGTGTGCATATGTACAAATATATTATGTACGTGACTTTTCACATTAACTTTGAGAGCTACAAAAAGACAACTTTACATAGAAATGGTCCACAGACTCTAAACACTGCCTGAGGATTTTCAGAGACGAGACAGAAGACAAGGTTGTCAAGAGCAAACAAGCAAGTTTGAGGGAGATTATGTTTTACAATTTTGTCTTATGCAATTTTAGCCTGAATGCTTTGCAAGGAGACAAGACCCCAGATGGCGGACCCCCACCAGAAACACACAGTGCACCTTTAAGCCAAGACTTTTGCACTGCACCATACAATTTTAGGGGGAAATTCCAAAACACTCTAGTCATATTTTTTCATTTTCCCTACAATACGCATTGTCACACTCAAACTGTGCTCTCCCACTGAGGCTCTTCCTCATAGTGAGCATTATAGGCAAATCTGCTGGAGCAAATCCAATAATCCACACCAGCCGGGATGACATAAAGCTACACATTTTGCATTATAGATCTGAGTGAATCCAACAGACGCCATTGACTTTCCATTTAAAGTCATTATGATACATCTCTATTGGAAGTCAAGCTAATCTGATAGCGGGATGAAATAAAACAACAATGAGGATATTAATGCTGGCAATAAATCATTGTGCGGCAGGTCATCGCTAATGAATTTGAATGGAATGGAGATGTCTGACTGCTTCTCTGTCTTACTAAGTTTCTGCTTGAGGTTTAGGAAGAACATTAAACAAATTTGCTTGTAGAAAAGTACTGTTTTTTCACTATTCACTACTTCACTATTTTATTTTGCTACTAAAGAAAAGGCTCAACACTTGATACCATTTTTATATGGTAATGTTAATAAAAAGCACAGTTCGAGACAATAGAATATATTTTTCAAAACTAATGTACGAGTAAATGTTCAAACCAATCTTCTGTGTTTTACTAAGTCGTTTGGTATTTGGGGTAGTGTGTACCACAAAATAATTAGCTTTTTGTAGCTCATTAAGGAGTTGAGAGACAAATAAATTCTCCCATAAAATGCACTGTTTCCCTTCAGTGCAGCTATTACAAGTATATGAGCCCATCACCTTTGAAGCGGTCTGGATATACACATAGGTCTACTGTAAAAAGTTGAGGTTCTAATACTGTACTACACTATACTGACCTGCATTTATCGCGCAGCTAAGCTCTGTTCAAACCAATTAAAAGTCTCCCACTCAGGCTCTTCCCCAATAACTTTCAGTGTGAGTCTCGCCGAATGCAGCAATGGAAGAATCTCCTAATTGCGTGTCTCCTCAGTCTCATTACTTTGATATAAACAGCTTTTAGTTGGCACATTGCACATCACAAGTCAGTTTACTGCAACATTTCTTAAGGCGAAAGATGGCAAAATGACAACAGCCCGACCCCCTCTTCACTACTCGTCATTAGCAGCAGACACTGGGCTATACCCTAACTCATGTCGGACATGTTTTGCATGCAGTAACGGTTCATTGTATGACTACACAATATAGGAACATAAAGTGACTCCTATCTGTTGAATATCAATGTTGTTACCATAGAAACAAGGGCTAACAAGGAAGAAAGACCATTCTCGTTCTTATTTGTTAATAGTACAATGGTGGAGACATGGTTGTCAGTTCAGTCCTGTTGCCCGAAATGTGAACTGTCTTTGTACTATGTGGCTACTGGTGATGGTCAGTCTGCCCCAGGGCCGCTGCAATGTGGAATGAATAGATAATGAACCAAAGAATCTCTAATGCACTATCATCTTTTTTTTTTTTCGTTTTTTTTTTTTTTTTTATGTAGTTTGCAGCCCGAGTGACAGAATTGAGTGACAAGAACTGAACAAAAACAAAGATATTCATTAATTTAAGTTACAACACAATGATACAAATTCAGCACACATTCATTTGATTACAAAGTACTTGTGAATAAATTGTAATCATCCAAATAATATGCACTGGGCCCATTTCTTTACTGTTAAAGATGGGTATACTCTGGGCATGTACTTTTTATCTAATAGGCTAAATAAGGCAACAGTAAAGTTTATGGGTCAGTCAGTGCATTTTGCTGCTCTGTGACTGTCCCATAAAAGGAGAGTCCGTTTGGTCCTTGCTTGGTTGCTGCAGCTGTGGGCTGTGTTGTATCCTATTAGAGCGTTACAAGGCTGCAGAGGTTTGTGTTGGTGGTCTTTCTTTCTTCTGGGGAAGTTCTGTCTCAGTACAATGACTTCAGACCTGACAGAAAAAAAACAAAAACTAGCGAATATAATTTATTTTAACCATATGCTTATTAGAGTATACATTTATTCATTAAGAAGTGCTAAGGAAGATTTAGCTTTAAAAGGTATAGCTATAAACCATCTGGGTTATTAAAGAAAAAGATTAAACAAATCACATTTTCAGGTTGCTTGGATATTACTTTTCTTCAGAGGCTAATATTACCCTGTGTAAATCTTTATGACTCTACAGACACTTTATTTCTATAGCACCCATACACATCCAGAGACGAAGACAGGCAGGCAGGGGGCAAGTGAAGGCAGATGACTGATTCATTTTAACCTCACGGGTGGCTTGAAATGAAATTAAGTTTAAATATGCAAGAACACCCAGAATACTAGAGAAAAGGTATATGTATTTATTTATTTTTTTACCCATAGCTTCATTAGACAGAATGGTAAACAGTATGAAATGGGAGTATAATGTGAAGAGCGGAGAGAGACATTCAGAAAATTGTTGTGAAGCCAGAAATTGATCTCATAGTGTTGTGGCTGGCAGAGAGTCTTGCATGTGTGTTACAACCAAGCCCTTGGTCATCGTGCAGCATATTTACCATGCGTTTGTATGAAGCCCAATTGGAATTAGTTGTGGTGTCCTTATGAATGTAGAAATGTGTGTATGTTCTCTGTATATCTCTTGTGATTAAACGGCGTAAGGCTCATATCACCTACAGCCAACAACAAGCTCATAACAGATTAACTCATTATTTTTTGTCCATGTTTTAGTCTGCATTAAGTCTGGTGTCCCTGTGTAATTATGAAATGATAAATCAAACTGACAGGTCATAAATCGTCTTAGTTTTGTGTCATATCTGAGTTACAGGCAGGTTCTTGTTGTACACAGGTAGGTCCCCCGTACATTAATCCCATGAGAAAAGGGCGTAAAGGGATAACGCAATGAGTGACGGTCTCATGAAAATGCATTAAGTCTATTATGATACAGGGCTGCAGGCACGTCGCAAGACTTATGGCGTTTTAACAGTCTTGAGTGGAGATGTATTATAGGTCACAGTAGTCGATAATACCAGAGCACGCCACAAGAGCTGCTGATGAAGATGAGGGGCTCTTTAAGTCTTTATAGGCTGAGAACGCTCCAGGCTGTGGGCTCCCCTGAAGCTGGGAGACCGGAGCTTCAGCAGCAGAGAGGGTGAATTATTGAACGAGTGTAGAAAGAATAGCCCACACGCTGTTGTCAGTCAGGCAGAGGGGCGGTCAGTTTGTCAGAGGGCAGGGAGTACTCAGAACCCTGGAGGAAGACACAGCACGCTCCACGTGTGAGGCCAGACTCCCAAATGTCAGGTAATTTTTATGGCAAGTTTGAAGTTTGAGTGGTTTTATTATGGGCTGGCTGGGAATAAATGTAACAGACAGATGAAATATGACATGAAGATGACTACAGATAAGGCGGAAGTAATTTCTTTATTTTTTTACTAGTATATTAAGAGCTTTTTATGAACCACTTCAAATTTTTAAAGTGTATTAACCTTATGTGCTCACTTTCAATCAATTTACAAGACAAGGCGTACTAATAGGTAGTAGTACAGTGGTAGAAATACATTTTGCTGTAGTACTAATTTTGTTCTTCGGAAACTATGCTAAATAATTAATTTATTTACAGGAACCTTTTGTTGTACAGGAGTGATTATAAGATTAACAAAAACTTAGCCAGACATATAAGTTGGGGTACAACATTTTTTTACTTTAATGTAATATTTTGTGCATCTTAAAATTACTTCCATTTTCCAAGGACAGTTGTGACAGATTTGATTTCTACTAAATCAAATCTGGCGGGTACGAGAATCTGAATTATTCAATTGTATAGAAAGAACAGCCCATGTGCGAGCGTCAGTCATGTTGATGGACAGTTTGTCAGAGGGCAGGCAGCACTGAGAGCAGTTGAGGGGAAATACAGGGCTCTGAGTGAACCCCTGAGACAGGCAATGGGCAGGGCCTCACCTGTCACTAGGAGCATGAGACTGCAGCTCAGGCTGTAAAGCTTTGTCTCACACTGCGGATGAGAGATGAGAGATGAGAGACTGGAAATAGCAGGCAATTTTTACTGTATGTTGTAATTTAGGAGTGGTTTTATGGACTTCCTTGAAATCTAGAGTTATATTCAGATGATTTATGTGGATAATATGCCAAGACGATTTTCATTCATTTACCTTGGTTTTTCTGGTTATTGGCCACAGGGGGCTAGATCATTTCCAAGCAACTATACCCCTTAGGTCCAGACCGACACTAAAAACACAACTATTCCCTCCCTCATTCACAACTGAAGTCAAACATAAAAATAAATGTATTTTATTGATCATGACATTAATATTGATGCATTAATCTTAAAAAAACCAAACATCTTTCTGTATGCCCAAAACACATGCAAGATGGATGAACTGTCTTGGATACAGCAACAGTATGCTCTAGTTTCAGGTTTTTTTAATGGAACACTCTAACCATTTAAAACTGCAGATTAAAAAGAGAAGTCATATCCAATTAACTGATACAGCTTCAATACTTTAGTGTTTTTCAAAGAAAGCTAATTTATGTACCCTAATGATGCCAAGGAAAGGGTAAACACATTTTGACCTTTGACCTTCAGCCTGACATTGTATTTGGGTATCAGGGGCTGCACTGTGACTCTGGTGGTTAAATTCATTAGCCTCTAGACAGGTCTTGCCTTATCTGTCTCTGTGCAATAGGTCATGCTCTGTATTAACTGCTTCAATTATTCATCCCTGGCTCCGTCACCTTTAAAAACACACTGCCAGCTGAGAAATCTACTTTCACCCTCATTTTTCTCACTGAAGTCCAAATCCTTTTAAAATGGAGCTCTGGGTGGATTAGACACACACCTACACACTTGAAACTCGAGCCACCAGGGAAACTATAATGCTGCAATTATATTTATCATCTCTACTTTCCAATGGCAGTGATGTCAGGGTGCACTTCAAACTGCCAGACATAGACTGACAATCATACTATATATATATATATATATATATATATATATATATATATATATATATATATATATATATATATATATATATATATATATATATATATATATATATATATATATATATATATATATATATATATATATATATATATATATATATATATATATATATATATATATATATATATATATATATTCATTTTCCAACAAACTTTGAGGATAGACAACAGGTCAGACTCGAAGCACCTCCAAAATGCAGTTGCATTACAGGTGTGTAACAGTAGAGATAAGGTGACAAAGGCTCTCGCAGCAAGAAGCTCCTTGGTTTGATTTTATAGGCCTTTCTCAGTGGAGTTTACATTTCTACTCATCTTGGGTTTGATGTGAGCACTCCTGTTTTTAAATCAACCCAAAAGGCCCAGTATATTACAGTAACTCACCAGGGAGTTACTGTAATATACTGGGCCTTTTGGGTTGTGAGTTTACATGTAAACTAGGTTCTCATGACTAAGATCCTGGGTCATGATGTGAAGATGGGACCTCAGCGCTGTATTGGTGACAGAAGGGCAACTGGTTGATGGATCAAAGGAGGAAGCATTTCCCTACAGGCCCAATAAAGTCTTTAAACTCAGATTACTGGCCCCATTTGTTGTCTATAAAGCTGCGTATAATGCTGATAGTCATAATGCTATGACTTATCCATTTTTGTGAGTGCACTGTTGATCTTTTCCATTTTCCCTCAAGCAACAATTTCACTGTTAGATGCGTGCTGTGAAAATGTTTAGGTTTCTTCATGCACTGCAAGTGGATTAGACACACACCTACACACTTGAAACTCAAGCCACAGGGGAAGCTATAATACTGCAATTATATTTATCACCTACTTCCCAACAACAGTCATATAAGGGTGCACTTCAAAGCGCCTGACATAAGGTGACACTGTATGCACTGGTCTACCACTGGGACAAAGGGTTGGAGAGGGTTCGTATAACTATCCCGGTACATTTTAGTGTTTGCTGCAAAGTCCCTGTAGTCCCAAACCCTTTCTCCACGGCCTGACCACATCCAAGAACTCATCGTGTTGGCAACTCGGTGCAATCAATTCCTCTGAGGTACACAATGTGGGAGGTTTTCTTCAAATGCTAGTCTTTTGTATCAAATAGGGAAAAACTGAACTCCATCACTCCTGGCTGTGTTCCAAGACAGGCACCGAAAGTACAAACAAGATTAATCTCTGCCAGCTTCACCTGGAGCAAAGACGGAGGACGGTGCACGCTGTGGAACAATGCCTAAACATAGCAGACAAGTCAGAGAAAAGAGGAGCGCAGATCAATACGGCCTGACCATCACTCGCATTTCAGCTTGGGGTAATGGCTGGCCATATTGCATTAGTTTTGCTAGATGGTTTCTCCTTGAAGTGGTGAAGCGAGAATCCTACTAATGCATCTGACATTTCACTGCAAGCGCATACAGAGCACAGGCCAAATGCACATGGGCTAGAACACTCAAGGTCTAAGAGATCAGTAAGCCAGGAAGTAGCAACCCAATAATACCCATGTTTGGTCTACATAAGAACTTATATACACGGTTACACATAACATTACATCCCCTTCAGGAGGACATGATGTTAAGAGCCAAGACCCTGTTTCACAACAACAAACAGTGATCCTCTTTGCATCCTGACACATTTCCCTCAGAACAGCAGCCACTTATTCAACAGCCTGGACTGTGGTACCTGGTCTGTTATATCCTTCATTTACTGTGTGCATCACCTGTTGCCATTGCCAATGGCAACCACACCAGAGTTCTAAAAAAATATTTACACAAATCAATACTAAAGCTAACACCTAAATTAGATAATCATTTGTGAAAGTTCTGATACTACGAACAGTCATGATCTTTATCAGAAGTCATATGAGCACATGGAAAAAAGTATATCAATGTAGAAATATTGTTCCAGTATGACATAAAACTCCTCTGAGAATGTTCCTTTATATATATAAAGTGTTGGTGTACATGATAATTGTTCTCCAGATATCATGATGCAAAACACTGCTTTTGAAAAAGTGCTATGAGCTGCTCTATGTCATTTCATAATTAATGTGTTTATTAAAGATACCAAGCCTTGGGTAATGGAGGCAGCTTCTCCTCGGTGCAAATAACACACATTTGTACATAAAGGCTAGAGATACAGCAGACCAACTTTGACTCAAAAGAAAAAAGGATGAGTCAACAGCTACAATAGCTTAGAATTTTCGACTGTGGAGACTGGATCATAATATTATCCACATGTTTACAGTTCAAACAGCAAACAAACAGTGACTGTGCCTTAGATTTAATCATTGTATAAGATAAAGCAGGGTGTGTATAGTTGTGGTGTCCAGCTTTGGTCCGAGATTGATCCTGGGTTAATATATGCATACATTAGCCTATAGGTTTTACTCTTGTTTATTTGGTCCTTGTTTAGTCCCAATGTAAACTTGGTTTGGTATAGTTCTAGCCCTAGTTTAGCCCCAGTTTTCATAAGGTGTGAAGTCAGCCTTTGTCTTGGGCATACATTATATATTAGGCCAATATTTGCACTTTTTAAAGTACTGGCTATCAGCATTAATTCTCAAGAAGAGACAAATATTCTGTGTTGGCCAACCTGCTGCCTAGAATAGAATGCTTTATTTAAACACGTTATTACAAAGGGATAACTGCAAAAAATGTGACTAAACTGCACTTTTATAGGTTTTTGTGGTCAAATGGGTTGTGAGTGAGTTTGTCGTCAATTTAAATTACATAATTCGAGGAAAATAATCTAAATCAGCCATTCATATTAGCCCAAAAATATCAGTAAATCTTGTTTCTGGAGTATCTGTCTCTCTGGAGTCTAAACAATTGGTCCCAGCATCAGCCATAAGTCCTCCATCTTCTTCTCGATATCATCCTGATGTCAGAATATACCACTTGAAACACCTAATATTTTCTTTTGGTGCACTGTGGGGATCTGAAGACCTGAAGACCCCCGGTGTATACAATAAGGTGAAAAGCATTGAACCTGGTTGTTTTTCCCTCTGCAGTATTATCCATCTCCGTGGCGATGTAAATGCAGGCACAAACAGGTGCTGAAGTTTTAATGAGAGATCACAGTGGACATAGACGCAGCAGTAAAATATTAATGTGGACTGGACTGGAGCAGAGCCTCAGGGATGTCGTTAGCTTTCTCATTTTAGAGGTTTCTGTGCATTAGTGTGTGCAGAGACACATCACTCAGCGGTCAGGGGAAACGGTCAAGTGGCTATAGATCTGATCTCACAACTTGTATAGACAGTTATAGAGTACAAAAACAAGAAAGAGATTGAGTTTGCAGTTTAGATTTTGTAGTTTATAAAAGAACAAAATATACAAAAATCACATTGATACAAAAGAAAGTGAAAAGCTGCCGAGTCACAATTGTCAACAGTCAAATTACTATTATTACTGCAAGAACTTTTCTTTTCAACTTTCACTTCCACTATTTTGATTTACCACTATTAGCCTACCGTTGTGCCATAATCACAATTGCACAAAATTACTGTTACTATTGTGAATTCCTATGAGTATTTTGCTGTCCTTTAAAAAAGCACCAAAACCTTTACCAAAGTGAGTAAATTGCTCTATTAATGTGTCTAATTAATTTCCACCACTAGTGACAGCAAGCACCAAGTCAAACGTAGAAGATAAACTGCTTCTGCCTAAAAAAATCACATAAAAACCTAAATGCAAATCAGTTTTTATTATTTTTCTTCACCCTCACTCTAACCTCTCCAAATCCACATTCAAATGTAACAGTTTCGCTTCATTCGGATAATTAGCTCTGCAACAATTATCATTAATGTAGCACGACCCGAACATGAGGCTGATTAGGATTCAGCGGCTCCTCTCTGAGTCAGTTCACTCTAATCCTGATGTGCCGTCTGTCCCCAAAAGCACAGATTTGATCCCTTTAAAAATACAAAATATGTTAAGTCTAACTGCTTTGAGCACACAAATACAGGGCTCACTGCATGGTTAGCCAAAACTTTGAATAATCATAAAAGAGAACACCATTTAATTAAGAGGAAAGAAAACGCAACATGAGCTTTCAAAATGACCCTACTAACTGTTCTGTTGTCATTACTAGACAGAACATATTTTTAAATTATTCTTAGTGTAAGTCAAATTATCTGTAGTGAAAATACTGTGGATCTTACTACTTGTGCTACTGCAACAACCACAACTTATATTACATCATGGTTGAGTTCCCCTTTTTTATTTATTTTATTCATTTAACCTTTCTTTCTGAATCACTGAGCGTCAATTCTCATTTACAACAGTGACCTGGCCAAGAGGCAGCAAAACAAAAAGCAACAGGATCAATAACAAACACATCAAATATGTACGAAATGTATTACATTTTCAAAAAAGTGGGTGAAAGCGTGTTCTTAAAGGTGACTGAAGGAGCTGAATTGAGTTTGTTCCAACTGATTGCAATCGTTTGAAATGTCCAAAGTAAATAGGAAGAACAGTTAGTAATTTTCAGAAAAGTGACAGAAAAATATGAACATAGTAGTATGATTTATGCCAAATGTCTCTCCAGAAGCAGCACACTTTATTTATCCCTGTTTCATTTCAGCAAAAATGTGTTTCCTTTAAAACTTTTTTAAAGCAAAATGATTTAAGCATTTTTTTTTTTCACTCAAAGCATTCAAAATAATTCAGCTTTTCCAGTATCATTTTCAATCGCTTTAACAAGGAACTATTTAAAGTGCCCCGGGAATCACCAGTGCAGCACCAGTAGTACACCGCTACTTGAGAACCGCTATAAACAATTTCATGCACTTAGGAGATCAACAAGAACATTAGCCAAATTAGAATTCCAAATGAATTGATTAAGGCCGTATCTTTGATGTCCTGTAATACAGATGTCCACTGGGGGAAAAAAAAAAAAACTCCTTATTGTGGCACAAACTGTAAAAGTGTGAATATTATTAGCAGTATTGCCTCTCCTCTGCAGGCCATATTCACAGCCTCTCACAACTCACTGGAGGACTGGAGTTAGCAAACAGATCAATAATTCATCCAGCTAAAACAACAGAGTTTGAACCTGAATAGGAAATGCAATTGTGATCGGTCTTTTACTGGGAATGCACATAGAATCATGCAGTGAGAGGATAAGAAGTCTCCACTGCATACAGGTAAGATGAAATCAATTTTACCATTTGCCATTGTTAATCAAGACGATACAACACATGATACTGGGGCCACGGGAACAACACAACACAAGATTTAAACTTCATAAAGCACATTCACATTGTGTTCATTTATTTTTTCATTTATTGTGCAATTTGTATTATATATCATATGTATTATGCACACATTTACAGTAAAAACGCTGGTTCTATGGGGAAATACTATTATAATTATTATTTCAGCAGTTTAATGTAAGATATATTAGTTGCAGATTGATAATAAGCCATGTCTGTGTGGAGGTAAGCCCGTTCAAAATAAGGCTGCAAGTTTTTTGAAATATGAATATGTATTTCTTTTGGCTGAAATCTTACGTGGTGGGTCTTTAAGTAAAGTGCACAAGATCTGTATAACCCAGTCCCCACTTTGCCCATACGGTACCTGCTTCCTTGGACAGCTGTGTGAAGGCCTCCACTCCCCTTTCTCCATAGCTCCCCTCAGAGGCAATGGTGGAGACGTAGGTCCAGCCCATGGACCTGATGATGTCCACCATGGCCTGGGCCTGGAACGAGTCCGGAGGAACCACACGAGAGAAGAAGTCATACCGCCGGTCATCACTCAACTCTGGAGCTGTGGAGGCGTAGCTTATCTGAGGGATCTGCATGGGAAGAGACAAAACAGCTGTCAGCAAGGAAAATGTTGGCCTCAAGGGTCATTCTTAGGAGCATAAAAATATGCATGTTAATAGGTTTTGTGTGAGTTTAACACAAGAAAACAACTGCAGTACTGTTACAGTCCACAGATAACATCACACAATAAAAAAAAAAAAAAAAAAAAAAAAAACATCTTGATCCCAAAGAACTGATTTGTTGAGTATAACACTAAAAACAAACCTTGAATTCATGTTTTTTTTTTTTTTTTTTTATGTAATCTCTTAAAGAATTAAATGATAAAGCTGTCAATTGTACCATAATTTAATAAGAAAGAAGAAAACATCAGAAGCCTCTATGGGCGACAGTTTGAGGAGACTCTACAGCAGGTATTATATAACACAGTTTTATTACATAAAGTGTAGACTTAAAGGCTCTTTGGGGAATTACTGTGTTTTGGTTTTTTTTCTGTTTTTTGTTTTTGTTGTTATTACATAAGATTTGGGCTTTTCCAGTTTGCATTGGGACGCCAAAATCTGGTTTGTCCTAACACAATCTGCTCTTATTATATCTGTTGTATTCGAGAGCATAATGTTTTCCAAATAAAAATCCCCAAAAAGTAAAACACTTCCACACTACACAACAGAGAAAAAAAAGCAATTTGCAAAATTAAAATGCAATTTAAATTTAAGTTGACCTTTGGTACCTGGTAAGCGTTATTGTGTCTAATTTACTGTGGCAGTGTTGGTAAATAGTGCTGAGTAGCGCACACAGGAGTGAGCCACAGGGGCGACTTGACACAAATATGTAGAAGATAATGGCAGTGAGATTATCAGAGGAGCTGTGGTGCACTTAGATATAGATATTATCAAGAGGCATAATTTTTACACAGTTTATCCTAGCAGGAAAGTCGGTCATGGTGAATATCTTGTTAAAATTGTCTTTCTTATCACAAGCTTAGATACAGATGTTCATTTATACATATTATTTCCACTACACGTTATGGCCAAAGAATAAAAAAATAACGCTAACTCTAACTTTTTTTTTTTTTTTTCCAGCTGACAAATTTGAATTCTTCTTTTATGATGACCAGTAATCTAATACTAATAACAATCTGTTTTGGTTTGTGTTTACATGCATGAAAGAAAACAAACAGAAAGAAATCAGATTATCATATCAGATGCAACTGTTTAAATGGCATGTCATTAAACTCATCCAGAAATCAGATAATGATCAGATTTTTTGTGTGTATGTAAACGAGCTCAATGTCCCAGTCCATTGGTGTGTGGAGCATATTATATACAGCCATTTATTATAATTACACACACAATTTGAGTGAAATTGTGTGTAAAAAAAATCCCATATTTGCAATTTATGGTAGTGAATTGTTCTGAAACAACTTGATAAAGTCCAAACCATCTCATCAGTGTCTTCTGACCCCGATACTTCAGAACACTACAGGGACACCAGTCTATCACAGTGCCCTTCTTCTCTAAGTCAAGTGGGTATACACTCATTCACATATATTATTCTGCCTTACCCACAGTGCACCAGACCTATCACATGCTAATCTGAACAGCGTATCCATTTGAGTTAGGGTGATCAGACGCAGTGGAGGCAGAGGAGAGATGGGATCCAGGACAGCACAGCTCACCAATGGGACCTCTTCAAGCTCACGCAGGCTGAGAGATAGCTTTGACCTGGCACTCAAGCGGGGTCAACCGCTCAGAGCTGACAAATTGAGGAGCAGCGGGAGAGAGCAAGACCAAGATGTTTTGAGTTGTCAGAAAATATAAGTTATTCTAAAGCAGGTGGTGCAAAGTAGCTTGGTTCTGGCATTACCCAGGTACTATACCTTTGAACCAGACCAAATCCATGTGTATTACTAGCAGTATTAGTAACAGTTTAATATTAGTAGTAGTAGTAGTAGTAGTAGTAGTTATAGTAGTATTATTTGTAATGGTAGTGTTTGAAGTGATACAAGTGACAGGGGCAGTGGCAGTACCTTCTCCATGCATTGACTACTCAACAATAATTACTCTTCTAATGTGCTTAGTGCATAAAATGGATGTGCAACGCTCTTTTTAAGCCTTGAGTCAGGCCATTATTCTGTGGTGGTAAAATATATCTCCTCTGTGACAATTTGTTAGAGATGTGGCAGCTAACTCCCTCCCTCCAACCAACAACAAACAGAAATCACACTATCACACAGTGAAAAGTATTGCAGACATAAGTCTGTGAAGTGCCTCACAGTATACAGTGAAAGTACTGGGAATTAAACCTTCAAAATCCTCATTAAAGAGCAATTGTCTCTACTTACTGATCGACTACTACTGCAAAAGTAATAATGAGAAAATCTGTTCTGCACCTAAACGAATCCACATCTGAACAGGACTCATTCTCACAAGTTAAATCGAACTTCTAACATTGAGAGAACAGCATCAAAAATGGAGCAGAGCACAGTAATGGGAAAGCAGATGTAACATTGATTTGCATTTAAAAAGTCTGCTCTCCCCAAAAGTACGTGGGACATTACACAGTAGATCTATCAAATGTAGAATTCAGCAGAGACAGTCAAAGTCAAAAGGTGTTAGGGTTTTATCCAATCACATACTGAGTTCTTCAACACTGTCCCCGTGGAGCGTTTTGCTGCAGGGAGCAGTTTAAATCACAATGTCTTTTCACTTTGTCCCAGGCTTGTAGCTGGCATTTTAATATAATGTCTCTTTTTCTCAATCTACATCTCTGACTACAAACAGTCACACTTAAAAGTTGTACTTTTTAATTACCACAATGACCTCCAGGTTTGAAACTGCTTTGGAAGGAAAAAGAAGCAAAAATTAAGCCTGACAAAATGATGATACAAAGAAACGCTGAGTAATAATGATTTGAATCTATTAGTTTTTATGTTTTAATAGCTTACATGAAACGGAAAAAGAAGTTAATATTTTAAACATAATTTAATTATATGTGACTAATCTTTCTTGGGTCACAGATGACTAAATCTAATAAGCGTACAGAAAAGAAGAGGCGTTCTAAAATCTGCAGTCAATTAAAAGTAGAGTTTATGCAGTTTAAGCTGCACTATGTGACTGGTGGAGAGTATGCCGTCTGCTTGTCTCCACGGAGATGTTCCTGCTTTGCCTAGAATGTGCCACAGTACAGCATTAAACTTGGCTATCTTACATTTATTCAATAGCAGGTGCTTTACTGCTTATAAACCTGGAAAAAAAATGCATTCTGTGTAACTTGTTCCTGTGACATTACCTGCTTATCTCCATGTAGATTGCTAGTTTAATGCCATACTCTGGGACATTACAAGTAAAACAATCACATCTCAGTGGAGACAAGCAGCTGGTGAATCCTCCACCAGCTAAGTGTACCTTGGGCGCTTTGACATTTGTTAATCCAGTTAAGTGGTTTGATTGGGGGCTAAAGTTGAAGCATTGTTACTGTTTTGATTTGGTGCTTGTTTAGAGCAAAAAGTGCCAGTGCCGAATCAAGGCCAGTTAACGATCACATCACAGGCGAACCACACTGGAGTCTGCTTGGAACTGTCCCGAGACCACCATCTTGAGACCACACCAAATGAAACTGGCTCACTTTCACACCAGCTCAAACAAACCAAACTTGCAGGTGTTCTAAACTCAAGTCCACTTAAAGCAGAACAAATGGTGTGAAAGACTTGATTACATTGAATATGAAGTGATAACATATATTTTTTTACCTCTATGTTATGGAGATCTAATTAAACGTTCAAAGCAATAAATCAATGTAACCACAATCCCATTTTCTGTCATATGCCACTACAATGAATGCGTTTGGCCACTGATAACTTAGGGTAGCACAGATATTGGGACCAAAGATGCAATGATTAACAAACATGCCTCTTTCTCGCAATTATCCAGCAGTGATGCCTGTCACCTGCCACGAGAGCACGGGGTCAAAGTTCACCATCTGTGGCTAATCGTCTGCTGTTCTTCCATGTATCTGGACCGACAGGATCGATGGAGAGAAAACACTGAGGTCTCTTATAGGGGACGCTGTTTTATCGACCCACCACCACAAACTGCAATGGCTGCCCTGAATAAAAATCTGCTGCCGAGGGTCCATAGAGAAACTAAACACGGATTTTTTAACCTGAGTGTTTAAGAGCAGACGGGGCTAACACAGGTTGAATAAAGGTTAGAGGCATTGGCAGTAAGCGAGAATGCCAGGTGAAGTTAATTAGTGTGTCTTCTGGCCTTTCCTGCTGATCCTACACATTTGCAGGCCAGGAACATGGGGAGTACTGAACAGAGGTGAGAGATACAATGAGTCTTAACTAAGGCTGTATCCAATTAGGATACACAATAATTAGGTTGATTTTTCAAATGATGCAATGACTAGGGATATTTGGATACCAGTAACACAATAAAATTCCTTATTTCTGCATACAACTACCCAATAATAATTATACTAGTAATAATGGTTGCACTGGATTTATGTAGAGCCTTTCAAGACAGCCAAAATGTTTTACATTACATTATTCATTCAACACATACCCAGTAATGAAGCTACTGCTGTAGCCTCAGCTGTTCTGGGATGAATTGACAGAAGAAAGGGTGTCAATGCCCCATCAGCCCCACTGACCAGGACCAATAACTTAGTCACACAGCACATTCATAATAGGTAGGTTAAGTGTCTTGCCTAAGAACACAATAGTCTCTACTTAAACTGCTGCGGCCACACTGTACTAGCATGGCCTTGCTTAGATCAGACAAGATTGGGCATTGACAAGCAGGAAACACCACATAATAATGGAGTATACTGTTGTATAGGACAGACTTGCTTTCATTCTCACAGTGCCACATCTGTCAATGGTTCACCGCTTTGAACCACTTTTGATATTGAACACTGCAGAATGGACCATTTTCCAGCCCTTGACAAAAGCCTCACTTCGGCAAAAAATCTAACCTAAAGAAGAATCCATAACCATTACTTTTTGCTGTAACCTTATACCTGACAATGACAATGATCGACTGTCGATTTTCAGACTTGTGATACTGTGATAAAGATGAGAATACATGAAATATCACATCATTTACAGCTCTATTCTTCCTATAGCTCTGCTACTGCAAAGGTGATGGTCAAAATGCAGAGAGGGTAACATTTGCCTCTAGTGTGATTCATGCAAGGGAAAAATGTTATTTGAAGAAAAATAGGCAGCATATGGCCCAACATGAGCCTCTCTCAGTTGGAGTAATGGCAACCATCTATCCAAGCCATCTGAGGTGGGGGAAGCATGACTGTAAGAAAAATAACCTTTACATGTAAAGCCAACGCACTCTGGGAGTTATTCTAGTTCAAGAGCAAAATGCATTATATTTTAAAATACTTTTGGACATCTAAACCTTTGTATTTTCTGTAGTATAACTTAAAATAATGCTCTTCCTGATGGCACAAGGACTGCATCTGCTGGCAAAACATTTATATGAAGCTAAATAAATGCCTGCTGGTCTATTGAACAGTTTTGTCTGGTTTTGTCTGGTCAGGTCTGAAAAAAATTTATGGGGGAAAATAAATGTTAAAAACACATATGATATATGATTGAAAACACTCCAAGTAACACTTTATGGAAAAACGTTTGGGAAGCATAGTGTTTCTAGTTAACGATTAATGGTTATTAAAATGTCAATGATTAATTCAGCTGTCAGTTCATCACAATTACTCCAATTGATCAATGCAGCCCTAATAGAAACAAGGGCAGATCTTGATTTGAAAAGGATCAGGGGGAAGTACAAACATAAAGAAATCATAACTTGCAATATAAAGTAGACATCTAGCATAAAAATATGCAGAAAGTGCTACATGCTAAAACCTCACCTTTTGTCTCACGCAGTACCTTATATAATAGTGTACCAGTGTTAAGTATAAATCAGTTTACTAGTATAGTATTTTTTTCTTGGCAAATTAGTAATTTTACAGATAAATACATCAATACTGCTTTGAAATAACCTCCTTTTAAAGCACTGTAAAGCACTTTATGTTTTTTATCTGTGAATGCTGCTCTATAAATAAAGACTTAGGTACTTCCTTTTGACAAATAACAGTTAACAGTAAAAAGGACATACTAGATTGAAGGCTATTTCTGACAAAGTAACAGTGCAGCATGCGGCGTGTTGTGGCTAAGCAGGCTGTGAGTGGCAGGGCTAACACGTTTCCACTGGATGCTCTAACGGGATTGAGGGCAGCCAGGCACTTCCTGTTGCACCCTACCCAGCGCCTCTATTTGCTGCATGATTAGCTTCTAAGTATATCTTGACATCAGTCAGCTCCACTCAGCTTTTCGTGACAATCTTCACACAGCCGACGGAAATGATAGTGACTTCCAATAGACCCCTCTCTAACCCTACGCAGACCCTCAGTTTCCCCACAACACTCACACATAAATATAGAATAGCTCACTGAAGATGTCATCCCAGACTCCGTTTTAAAGTCCTATCAGTGATGGGGTAAATATTTGCTCACAAACACATACCTGCGTTGATTTATTTCACTTCTCTGGAAAAAGAGAGACAGTCAATAGCCATAAACAAAATCATAAAGTACAATAAACAGGCCTGTAAAGATACTGAGCCCAAACATCTTTTATGGTTAAATCACACAGCACCAAGGGACAGACAAGATCACAAGATATTTGGAGAGGAGGAGGAGGTTCTGGGAGGAATAAATGACTTGTTTTTACTGGTGCATTCATTTTTGTTACTACTGCTGTCACTTGTATTCACATTGAACACAGATCAAGCACATTGTAGGTATTTTGGTTGCAAGTAAAAGTGACCAGTGATAGGTGTTGGCATGCATGTGGTGCTATTAGGGCTGTCAAAAAATCAATATCCAGATACTATTACTTACTACTTGTTGTCAAAACTAGATACTCGTATCATTTTCTGAATATTTTATTTAGAGAAGCACAGAAAACTGGCAAAGTTCTGGAGGACAGAAACCTCCCTCTTAGAACCTATTGTTCATACATTACCAAACAATGCTTTAATGGATTCAGCTATTATAAATTCTAAAGAGGAACTATGTAATTTTATCTCTGCATGTGATGCTTTGGATAATAATGGTGATCCTTCTGATCTTGATTATGTTGAATCTGAACCTTGGGCAGTTTACATTTTCTCTTAACCTTTCACTTACATGGAGCTCTTAAATGCACTCTGCTCCATAGACCCAAAGTAGTCCACGGGAGCTGGTGACCTTGGTTCAAAACTTCTATTACTAGCTCCCCCATATTTAATTCAACCTCTATTACATACTTTTAAATTTATCAGTTCAAATGGCAGTGATACTAGAATTACAGAAAACGACCTTTACCTTTACATAAAGGTGGGAGAACTAAAAATCTCAATAATTTCCGGCCAATATCTAAATTACCTTGTCTTGCAAAAGTTTTAGAGAAGTTATTTGAAAATCGAGCAACAATTTATTTAAATAAAAACTTAAATAAAAACTAAATAAAAAGACTTATCAGTCAGGTTTCAGAGAAGAGAATAATATTGTCAGTGCAGCCACAAAAGTTTGAAATGACATTTTCACAGCCCTTGATGACAAACAAGATTGTGTAGCTCTGTTTATTGATTTAAATAAAGCTTTTTTTTTTTTTTGAAAGCCTCTGAAATATATTGGATTTGACAATGCTACATGTAATTGGTTTCAAAATTATCTTTCAAACCAGCCAGTAGTAGCCAATGGGTATGTATATATATATATATATATATATATATATATATATATATATATATATATATATATATATATATATATATATATATATAGTAGGAAGTAGGAATGCCCCAAGGTTCAGTTTTGGGCCTGCTACTTTTTACTATATTTATTAGAGATGATGCTGTTTTGTATGCAAGTTCCCTCTGCCTGATCAGCAGAGGGAGCAAATCTTAAATTATCATTTAATGCAAATAAAATTAAGTACATGTTTTAGTTTTTTTCCTAAAACACATATACATTAAATGGTACATTGATTTAAAGTGTCACCAACTATAAATATTATGAATTTTGGCCTGATGAAAATGTATATTTTAAAATACATATCTCAGAATGATGTAACATCAAAGCAAAATTAAAATTTTGTTACAGAAACAAATTTTGTATCTCAATGAAATACAGATAAGAAATTGTTCAAGCAACCTTTCTTTCTGTACTAGATTATGGAGATATAATATACATGCAGACTTCAGCCTCTGCTTTGAAACCTTTAGACACTCTTTCACTCAGCCCTTCGTTTCATAACAGGTGATGAATTTAAAATCCATCACTGTACTCTTTATGAAAATGTAGGCTGGCCACCGCTATCTGTCAAAAGAGAACAACACTGTATGAAATTTATTTATAAGGGACTACCTCACAGACTGCCAGAATATCTCAATTGTTCATTGAATTTTGATAGGGAACTTTTAATACAAGATTTCATGATTGTCTACATCTAAAAAACTGCTGCACTAGAACTGAAATGGGGAAAAAAGAAGCTTTTGGTTATTTTGCTTCCCAAAAATGAAAGACATTTTAAGGACAGGGAAAACTAGATACACTGGTGCCACAAATGTATTTTGGTGACTTTTAGTGATAAACATTTATAATCACCTGCACCTGTTTTTAATGTGTTAAATGGGTTTATGCAGTTGGTTATTTTGTTTGTTTTTGTTTGCATTGTCTTATTTTTTAACAGGGTGCTCATGACAAAGAGAGCATGAGCACTCTCATTTGGTTTTCTCTGAAGAAACAAAAATACATAAAATAATTTTATAATTACATTCTATTCTCTAAAGTAGTCTGTGTTTGTCATTATTATGGTGTCGGAATCAGTATCGAGTATGACATTTTGATTAAGATGCTAGATATTAGACACATTATTGTAACTTGCTGGTAGACTAATACAAGTTGCTGTTTTTGCTGATTGCACTGCACATAACAGTGACCATAAGATTTAGTGTGACAAGCACCAAGGCATATGGTCATAATGTTAAGCTGATAAGTGTAACAAGCCATTCGCCATAGGCAGAGATAATGGCTGTATCCATACATTGCTCCTCAGGCAGTGCTTTGGTAATCTTCCTTCTCCAGCCCTAGCCACTGCCACAACATCATCCATGGCAGACAGACAGGCGAGGGGGCGGTGCAACTGACAACCACCCCTCCTTTTTCTTGTCACTGTCTAACCCCATGTCCCACTCCTCAACATCTGTGCCTCTCACTCTCACAGTGTCTCAGCACAGGAGAAATGGGCTCTCCTCTGTGCCCTCTATCACCTCAGCTTCACGCATCTTCCCTCAAATCATTGTCATTCTATGAGCAGACACGCCCGCACGGATGGCCACCACGCACTTCCTGGTTGTAGGATCCATGCCAGTTTCCCCTCAAGCTGAGACAATCTGCCCCGAGTCACTAGTATCTTTATGCCAAGTCACGTGGGGCTAGGCTGCAGTCTGCTTTACTGATAAGCATTATGCACGGTCAATTTGCTCTGTATATTAGACTTATTAACAGAATTATTTTGCTCTGTTGGTTGGTTAATTTGTCAATGAAAGACACTTAACTTACAATATTTAACTAAGTTTTCATTACATAAAGATTTGTATATTCAAAATACCGACTTCAACTTGTAAATCATTTTCAATTTGTTTTAGTAAACATTTTTGTAGCCCTAGCACATGCATAATATTTTCTATCAACCAAATGAGAATATGTCTGTTACCCACTTATAGCGCGGTGTTTATCTTGAATGTTGTTTTGCCTCTAAATTAGCATTTGTTTCCCCTGTGAAAATAGTTTGGATACAAACTCTGAATGTGCTGTACGAGCTCTTGGCTAAATACCAAACAAACTCATAGGATGTCGTACAACTATTTCCAAACTCAGTATTGATTATAAGACATTTACATACCCCAAATGGCCTCATGTACAACAACAGGCTAGAGCCTACAGAAACACAAAACATTTTAGTTGCTTCAAAAAGTGAAGTCTGTAAAGATCAGACGGATCTATTGACTTGTAATAATCATGAAGTATTTTGTTGTGTTTATTAGGACCTTAAGATATTTTGCATGTATCTATGAGGTATTATAGACCAGTGATGCTCCTTCATTGCAAAGTTACAGGCTTACCTCTGAGACACCTGTTAGCCCCTTTTCCTCTGCGTATCATAGCAGATTAAGTGGACAACTAAAAATTGATATTAACATTTTTTTGCATTTATTTATTTTTTGATGCCTCAGCACCTTTGAAATTGCAGCTATACCCAACATGTTTTTGCTACACCTACACGAGTATCACTACCACGTATCATAAACCAGGCGGATATTCCTATTATATATCTAAAATATCCCTCTCTCTTTCTCCACCCACTTGCTTTCTGTGCCCGGGGTATGTCTTTGGTGCATAGTCCCCCCGAGTCGCTCCACTGCTCCGCACCGGCCCTGGACCCTGGCTCCTCTGCATGGCTGCCCTACCCTGGCGTCTTTTCAGAGCAGCCAGCATGTGCTTCTCTGTGGGTTTACAGAGGGTTAGGCGTGACTCACAAATCAGATATCTGACCAGAGTGTAGTATACAGACTGAAGCGTGTAGGAGGAAAAAGTGTGGAGAACTAACTAAGGCAAACTGAATGACCTGCATCGCTCCAGCTGGTAAACAGACTTCAAATGAATTGGTGGATTCAAAGAAAATACAAATCTTAAAATTCTAATCCTAGATATAGTTCAAACATGTACTGGGATATTAAATGATTATCCATGATTAAAGGATGACTGTTGAGTGTGAAAGTACTGCAAAATTACATACAGAACAGCAGGAATATCACTTTAAACCCTGTAAAAACAAGAACGTTATTGTTGTAGCATTACAGATTGACTTATGAACCTATGAGAAGCACCCACATCACCATTGCCATAGTAACAGACCTAAGTAGGAAATGTTTAAATGTTTGTCTATAGGAAGACGTAAGAGAGATTATATACTCAATCTCAGTCAATGAATGACTTCCTCCGCAGAAAGAAGAGGAACAGTGTACATTGTTCATGCTGTGAATGTTGTCACTATTGTTTGCATATTGATTTGTAATTGTTTTGTGAATGTCTTTTATTTGTGTTCATGTTTCATAATGAACATGTGAGTGGAAATTCACAGAACTCTCCTCATCCTCCAAAACCCCCACTCAACTTTAGCCAAGTCAGTACTCATGACTTCACTTCCTGGTTTAGTCAAACTTAAGTCAGTGGTTTCAACAGGAAATACACTGACCATCTACTGACCAGACCTGAGGCAGTTGTATCCCAACCTTTAAACCACAGAGGACAGACTCAGGGCAAAGGATTTAGGATGTAGCCTTACTCTGTGACCAGTGCTGCTGAGACCTTATGCATAACAACCAGAAAAGTGTCCTTCCTGCTTTCTCAACATTGGAAGAGAGCGTTCAAGCGTGGACCTCTAGACCACTGGCCTGCCTTTACCCCATGCAGCTTGACCGCCAGAACTGACCTTCTGGAGGTGTCAGCACAACAGCACGGACTGACACTTCGGGACCTATTCTGCCTAGAAACATCCTGCTCCCGGTTGTATGCACACACGTCACAGACTGGCTTAATCAATTTAGACTCAACACATGACCTTAGATAACTCTTGGGTAATTTATCTACTCTTTAATCTTCAGACCTAGTCTAAAGTAAATCACACTCATTTATATTCACTCATATTTCATATTGAAGTACTGTCTGTTTAACTTGGCCAATAAAGTCATAAATCAGAATTTGCTTTGGTGAAAAGTGATTTCCAATTTCCATATATGGATCATTATTAATTCATTAATTTAGATAGTTAATTATATTGGATTGGTAATGTTTCTAAACTTTTGTTGAGTGATGCCCCAAAATTCTTCTTCTAGTCAAAACTACACTAACAAAGGCCAGGTGAGTCCTGCTTTAACGTAGAAATAAATTTAATCAAATTCTTGTTATCATTTACCCCTTTAACTCACCTCTACATTGTTAATGCAATGTAGCTGATGACCTCAACACATTAACAAAAAAATAAATAAATGGTTAAATAATTCCTCTTCCAAGTCTTAATCTTAAACTTCAGCAAAGGCTCAAACATCCAATTGTGAAAAGGTGTGATTGTTCCTGTCATCAATCCATGTTTCAAATCATACCCGGTGACTTAGGGACATGTCTGGTTTGGAACATGACAGCCACACTTTTGTACTGCCACTTCACTTTCTTATTCTTGTTGTAAATTTTCTCTTTAGCTTCACACAAAACAAAAGCCTTCTGAGAAAGACAAGGTTAGGTTAGCCTTGATCACAGCAGCTGCATAGCTCCTTCTCCTCAGGTGTGACAATCGCTATTCTCACAAAGGCCTAAAAAAACAAGTGTTATCAAATACATCCTTTGTACCCACTGGGTTTCACATTTCAGATGGATCAACTATATTGATTTTTACCTTTCCAAGTGGCCAGAACAAGGCTATGTTTTTCTGGACAGGATTTTTAAAAACAACATAAAATGTAAAGGTGGTAAACAGACAGTATTTGTTTACTGCTCCTTTCAAGCCTGGTAAGTAATTTTTATATATATATATATATATATATATATATATATATATATATATATATATATATATATATATATATATATATATGACGAGTGTTCAATCAAGGCAAGCTACGTCGCCCGGACCGGCGCTACTGGGGCCCCACCCTGCAGCCAGGCCTGGGGCGGGTGCGCGCCTGGTGGCCAGGCCTTTCCCCACGGGGCCCGGCCGGGCTCAGCCCGAAGGAGTGACATGAGGCCGTCCTCATGTGGACCCACCACCCGCAAGAGGATCCGTAAGGGGCCGGTGCATGAAGATCTGGGCGGCAGTCAAAGGCAGGGGCCTCGACGACCGGATCTCTGGACATGGAGACTGGCTCTGGGGACGTGGAATGTCACCTCGCTGGGGGGAAGGAGCCGGAGCTTGTGCGGGAGGTTGAGCGTTACTGACTAGATATAGTCGGCCTCGCCTCCACGCACAGTTTGGGCTCTGGAACCCAACTTCTTGAGAGGGGCTGGACTCTACATTTATCTGGCATTGCCTGCAGGGAGAGGCAGCGAGCTGGTGTGGGCTTGCTCATTGCCCCACAGCTCAGTCGCTTCATGTTGGGGTTCACTCCGGTGAATGAGAGGGTCGCGTCCCTGCACCTTCGGGTCGGGGACAGGTCTCTCACTGTTGTGTCAGCCTTCGGGCCAAACAGCAGTGCAGAGTACCCGGCCTTCTTGGAGTCCCTGGGAGAGGTACTAGACAGTGCACCGACCGGGGACTCTGTTGTTCTCCTGGGGGACTTCAACGCCCATGTGGGTAACGACAGTGACACCTGGAGGGGCGTGATTGGGAAGAACGGCCTCCCTGATCTGAACCCGAGTGGTGTTTTGTTATTGGACTTCTGTGCTAATCACAGTTTGTCCATAACGAACACCATGTTTGAGCACAAGGGTGTCCATCGGTGCACGTGGCACCAGGACACTCTAGGTCGGAGGTCGATGATCGACTTTGTTGTCATGTCATCTGATCTCCGACCGCGTGTCTTGGACACTCGGGTGAAGGGAGGGGCTGAGCTGTCAACCGATCACCACCTGGTGGTGAGTTGGATCCGCTGGCGGAGGAGGAAGCCGGACAGACCTGGCAGACCCAAGCGTATCGTAAGGGTCTGTTGGGAACGCCTGGCAGAGCCTTCTGTCAGAGGGGTCTTCAACTCACACCTCCGGGAGAACTTCTCCCTGATCCCAGGGGAGGTTAGAGACATGGACTCCGAGTGGGCCATGTTCTCCACCTCTATTGTCGATGTGGCTGCTCGTAGCTGTGGTCGTAAGGTCTGCTGTGTTTGTCGCGGCGGCAATCCCCGAACCTGGTGGTGGACACGGGAACAGATGCCATCGAGCTGAAGAAGGAGTCCTATCGAGCCTTGTTGGCTCGTGCGGTTGCAGAGGCAAAAACTCGGGGTTGGGAGGAGTTCGGGGAGGCCATGGAGGAGGACTATCGGACGGCCTCAAAGAAATTCTGGCAAACCATCAGACACATCAGGAGGGGGAAGCAGTGCTTCACCAACACTGTTTACAGTGCAGGTGGAGAGCTGCTGACCTCGACTGGGGATGTTGTCGGGCGGTGGAAGGAATACTTTGAGGATCTCCTCAATCCCACCATCATGTCTTCTGAGGAGGAAGCAGAGACTGGGGACCCGGAGGCGGACTCGTCCATCACCCTGGCTGAAGTCACCGAGGTGGTTAGCAAGCTCCTCGGTGGCAAGGCTCCGGGGGTGGACGAGATCCGTCCTGAGTACCTCAAGTCTCTGGATGTTGTGGGACTGTCTTGGCTGACACGTCTCTGCAACATGGCGTGGTGGTCAGGGACAGTACCACTGGAGTGGCAGACCGGGGTGGTGGTCCCTCTGTATAAGAAGGGGGACCGAAGGGTGTGTTCCAATTACAGGGGAATCACACTCCTCAGCCTTCCCGGTAAGGTCTACTCCATGGTACTGGAGAGGAGAATCCGACCGATAGTCGAACCTCGGATTCAGGAGGAGCAGTGTGGTTTTCGTCCCGGTCATGGAACACTGGACCAGCTTTATACTCTCCATCGGGTCCTCGAGGGTTCATGGGAGTTTGCCCAACCAGTCCACATGTGTTTTGTGGATTTGGAAAAGGCATTCGACCGTGTCCCTCGTGGTGTCCTTTGGGGGGTGCTCCGGGAGTATGGGGTCCGGGGCCCTTTGCTAAGGGCTGTCTGGTCCCTGTATGACCGGGGCAGAAGCTGTGTTCGCATTGCCGGCAGTAAGTCAGACCTGTTCCCGGTGCATGTTGGACTCCGCCAGGGCTGCCCTTTGTCACCGGTTCTGTTCAGTATATTTATGGACAGAATTTCTAGGCGCAGCCAGGGGCCGGAGGGGGTCTGGTTTGGGTACCACAGGATCTCATCTCGGTTTGCAGCCGAGTGTGAAGTGGCTGGGATGAGAATCAGCTCCTCCAAATCCGAGGCCATGGTTCTCGACCGGAAAAAAGGTGGTTTGCCCTCTCCGGGTGGGTGGTGAGTCTCTGCCCCAAGTGGAGGAGTTCAAGTATCTCGGGGTCTTGTTCACGAGTGAGGGAAGGATGGAGCGTGAGATTGACAGGCGGATCGGTGCAGCGTCTGCAGTGATGCGGTCGCTGTATCGGTCCGTTGTGGTGAAGAAGGAGCTGAGCCGGAAGGCGAAGCTCTCGATTTACCGGTCAATCTACGTTCCTACCCTCACCTATGGTCATGAGCTCTGGGTAAGGACTGAAAAGACAAGATCGCGGATCGAGAGTATGGATTTTATGAACATTAACAAGACAGAATTTTAGCCTCTTAATAGAAAAGAAACAAAAAACATATCCATCTCAATTTCAATTAAAATTAAGTAACTGCCCGGCCCTAACTGTAAATGTAAAAATGTATGTTCCAATCCTTGAGGAAGAGCATTTGGTTTTGGTAAACCTTGCAGAAAATGTGCATAATCATAGCATGGTAAGAGTTAGATGACTTCCTGACCTCGCACAGGAAAAATCGAAAGGAAAGAATATTTTTACAGCCTGCATGGTAAAGGGAAAACAAAATCTCAATAAAAACAGCTTTGGGATGTTCCGTTATCTACAGGCACATTTTCTCGCACACTGAATACAAATAGCCACATTTTCTGGTGTACAGAGCAGCATCTTCACATCTCCACAGTGGCTGATCGCGCGGTCCGGTCTTTGACATATTACTCAGCACAGAGCGAGCATGTTTTTGTGCCTACACCTGGAGCACGCAGGCTTGACACCTCCATTGTGAGTGGAGCACCCTCAGCTCTCCTCGTGCATCGCAATGATCCTCTGAGTAAGGCCGACATCGTCATTCTCAGGACCATTTCTCCTCTAACAGAGCAGACATCTTATCTCACTGTCTCACTCATAGAAGCACAGTAATTATTCACTCACATCACAGCACTGGAAATGATTTACAATGCAGAATGTTAGGTGGATCTGAATGAGATTACGCTGCACAAACATTTAGCAATAATAACTATCGGTTTAGTTAGGATTCATGAAGGTTCAGGCAAACACACATTTGTCCATATGAACTGACTATGTTTACATACACACCAAACATGAGGTCATTATCAGATTATTGGCATGTCATTTACATCTGATGTGAGTATCCTAATTGTTCCCACTTGGGCAAGTATTTGTAGTGTGTCAAATACAACAGTTACTATGAAAATCCACTGATTCACACACACACCAAATAAGACCTTATTATTGTGTGATTTTTCTAGTTATCTGATTTTCATTGGTCATGTAAATATACCTGCTGGTTGTCACAAGTACTTCAGTTAATGTGTTGGTTGTATGCATTCCGATGTATACAACCAACACATTATATTTGCAGGGATTTCACTTATTTATGGGCAAGGAGCAAAGTAAGCATATCTAAAAACATAAAAACAAATTTGTAAATGACATGTTTCATATGAACAGATATTATATAATTTAATAATAATAAATCATTTGATTTGATGATTGGAAGTGGTAAGAGCATTTGTCTTGCACAATATGCTAGGAATCTTTACCACCTTTTTTTCCAATGCATTTGCAGTGAGCAGAACAAAATGTTTGGGGAGCCAGATATGTGCTGGCTTTGCAATCTCTGCAGTGCTGCCTCTTAGACTTGCTTAAGAACACTAAGTACAGCACCAACACCTGTTTGCAAATCTCTCCAAAACCCACATTCATCTTCGCCTATAGAGACTGTGCACATGACTAAATATTTCTCCTCTTAAGGCGTTTCAATGGAGCAGCCTAATGTGCATCCTGCTGTAGTGTTTGCAGGGCTGTGGGGAGAGGAAGCCAGAGACCTCTACAGTGAAATTTATGCAGAGCTGATGTTCTTATGTTACCCCAAACCGCCACATTGAGCCGCTTAAACTGCCATTCACAATACAATCTTTAGCCGGGGAAAAACGGCATAACAACAAAGAACATTATAATCTAGAAAATAGACAATAAAACCCAGAAAGAGGCAGTCTTATGGAGGCACACTGAAATAAAATGGAAGTATAATGAATAAACAAACTATCAAATTTGAAAATGCAATGGCTTCAAATTATAAAGTAACAGATTGAACACTCAAAGTTATGAAACATGACAAAATAACCACGTTGAAAGACAAAGAGGGAGCAGAATAGCAATGAACGAAATTGCCCAGAATGCTTCGGGAGTTTGAGGAGAACACCAATGCAGGTTTTAATTGTATATAAACACTTTAGACGGGAAGATTAGCTACACATCCTTTGGTTGCAATGTAATCATGAATAAATTGTGAGTTGTTACAGGCTAAAATGGCAAACATTAGCTTACTTTAGCTTGGATGAATAAATAATAGCTGTATATGTAAGGCAAATAGAGCTGGCACAATTCACTATAACTTATTTATGTGATAGAAAAATATATTTGCTGAACAGCTATAGATACTTTTACTCTTTACGTAAATATTGTGGTACATATGGCATGCTACTATTGCCTCCACTGTGGTATGGAAGTCTAGAATAAGTGGAGAACAACGTTACACCTTTTAACAAGCAAATTTAACATTACAGTGCTAGTAAAATAATAAAGCCAGTCCTTCCCTGATGAGAATACTGGGGATATTCGATCAAATCCTTTTGATAGGTCATAGCCCAATCATCATGTACGATAACAGGAAACAGTGAAAGTGATATAAAGTTATATTTAAAGGGTTAGTGGCTATGGAGAAGTTTCAGACATTCAAGTCTTGCATCACAGTCCCAATCAGACCTGTGTCTCTGAATTTTTATCCCTCAGTTTCTTTGGTCACAATGACAAACTCTAATTGAACTGGTTACGTCAGCCTCAGAACCAGACTGATCGGTAAAGTTAGCTCATGGCTCTATGTGGATCTAACCTTGAGAGTTTAATTCAAGGCTGTGGCGACGCAGAGCTGGTGGCGAAAGCACGGTCCCCATTTATTCTTTTGTCTAGACAGCGGTGATCAGAGCAGCCTTCAGGACCCCACACCGCTCTGCAGGAAATAAAACTACCGCAGCAGCTATTCAAAAAGATTGGACTGCCAAAATGAGATTTACATTGGTATTATGTCAGGCAGTTAACACTAAAAAAATGAGCTTTTCCCACAAAGCGACTCACTTAAGATATGCTTAAAATGCACTTTTGAACATTGGCATTCAGAGCATACAAGATGCTAAAAGTTAACAGAAGGAGAGGCAGAATTCATATAGATCTCCAATGCAACTGTCACTGCTGGAAGTAACCACTCAAAATAAAGTTCAACAACCTCAACAAGTTCCATTAAGATCAAATCTGTTCTCAAAAAGAGAAAAATGTGGGAAATAAAAATGCTAAAATAAATGTTTTCTTGATAGTATTTCTTCAGAATTACCAACACATTTGACAAAACATTCAATTATTTTCTTCAATCAAAACACAATTTTACCCCAGAGCAGAACTTCTTTCGTAACATTGGGACAAGTAGTTCATACAGTATGAAAACACAGAGAAAAATGTAATACATTTGGTATTTGTAACTGATCATTCGCCATTAGCCAGTTGTTCTGCTCAAAAAAAAAGTATCAGTAATAGACATTTAACTGTGTACTAAGCACTTCAAATATGTTGTTATCCCTTGACGTTCTTAATGAGTTCTTAATTAACTGAGCGTGGAGAAGTCTTTGAAGATGTGGTGAAATCCCTCAGATCAACATTTAACTAATTTTGCCACATTAGGATTTGTGTTGATGTAGCGAGGATGTTTTAAACGTTAGTGTGAATTACAGTGTAAAACAGGTGGGGCTTAGTACAAGTAACTGGGGGAAAAGGTGTGATGTTTACTGCACCTGGGAGATAAAAGTGTTGACAGTGATCTCACATCTGGTGTCCGAGTGACCTTTGACTCCTGCTTCTCTCCATGCTATGCTTTATAGTGCATTACAGTGTATGAAAGGACAGTAGCTGGGGCCAACTCTACAATAAACAAAGGAAAGAGAGCAGTAGATGATATTATTCAATGTCTTGTACAATCTTTTCTGATTTAAACCCTCAATTCTAAGTCAGACGTGTTGCCCTGCACTGCACTGCACTAGGACTGCAAGATAAACTGCAAACCAACTGAAATCGCAATTTGAGCGGATACAATTAGCAAATCACAAAGGCTGCAGTTTCTGAAGTACCATAATTTGCTCCACAAATAACAAAATAGCCTTATTCTGCATAAAAACTGCTAACTATGTCGTTTATATCTGTATAAACATGTTCTGAAATGTGATTCTTGTATTAGTCAGTTCATATTCTAGTTTGTCTATTCTTTTGGACATGTTTAGATTGTGACCTTTGAACGTGATCCTATTATTAAAACATAAAATGCAAATCTAATCTCAATCCCAATACTTATCAGCAATATTGCATTTAGTTACTTTTCCCAAATTGCCCAGCACTAAGGTCTATCGCTAAAAATGTTTTAAGTAAGTTGTACAATCAAGTTGTTCTGAAAACTTTTTGAATCCACAGTAGAAGGTCAGTTAGTCAGTAGGTACTTACAGTGTTGATGTCAGTGATTTAGCATAAATACATACACTCAGTGCTGTTTAAAAGTTGATATTTATATTGCATAGTTTCTGGCTATCTGAAAAAAACATGTAATTGAAGGTTTTATGGGACAGTGGTCGCACAATGTCAGTGTGTGGTGAGCGAATGAATAATGGACCCATGTAAAGTGCTTTGAGTGTCTATAAAGGAGCTATAGAAAACCCATCCATTACTATGATTACTTTAGCAGAAGATGTTTCCACTCATTTTAGCCTGCTTTTATCTCAGTCCTGCAGTAAAGGCTTATATAGTGTTGTGACATAAAAAATTCTGCAAACTGTCCAGTAGCCAAACTTCAGAAGCTTTCTCTTTCTTTATTGACAAAGCTGCCAGGTCTGAACAAGTGTGGACAGTGTGAGGCAGAGCGCGCTGTAAACAGGCTCGTTCTGACGGAGATCATGATCCATCAGGCCAAGTGTCCGGAGTAATGGAGCGAGGAGATTTATGTGCTTTGTGTATTTGGGAGAAGTTCGCCTCGCATAACTTCCTCTGGCAGAGACGAAGCAGCAGAGGACTGTGCTCAGACATAAGTTTTAGATACAGAATCAGGAATGCACAGCAGATGAATGGACTCCACCAGCTGAGACGAGGACGCTTCGGAGAACTACAAAACAAATGTCACCAACAAAAGTGAATAATAACTGCCCAACATTCATCACTGAGCGTACTATGGGATGGCAAGTGAATGTACCAAATAAACACCTCTGTAAACAGTTAATTTAGTAAAAAGTGTGTAAAAAGTACAACATAAAATGGACACCTTCTGTAAAAATTTTAATTATAAAAAAATTATTTAAATCAGGGTACTTTTGGGAAAAAAAAAGTTTGAGAAGGATTGCTCTACAGTACAAAGAGCAGAAAATCTGATGAAAGAAGCAGCGGTCTGCATTTGAAGCCTAACTTTGAAGAATGTTAAAGTCTTGAAATATGTATTAAAGAATGTGAACCTCAAACAGAGATCATACTGTGCTACTGAGCTGTGAAATGGCCGCCCTGTCAATTCCACGCCACTTACTCTGTGTCAACAAAGCACATGAGTTTAAAAAGTTAGATTTTGTATTTATTGTTCATTTGGAGCACTTTCAGACCCCTGACCTGAGTCTAAATGGCCTCTCTGAATAAAAAGGTGTGCTCTGCTTCCCGCTGTGCCCGGAGGCTGGAAAATTGCCCGCACACTGTGAGCACAATTATGACTAACCACTAGAAACTAAGTTGTTTTAGCCAAGTATTGAGTTTGTATGGAGCCCTGGGGAGTTTCCTCAGCTCCCTCATAACCCCATGGGCCTACACCTTTGCAAGACTTTAAGTGAGTTGTCTGAGAGAAAAAAAAAAACAGAACTCCCAAATGAACATTTATGTCTAAATAGTGACTTTACAGCCCATAAAAGGGTGTAATTGTGTAAGTGGTCTTTTATGAGCATGTTTAAGCATTTAAGCATGTTATAACAGTTGTCTCCAATTTGATTCTGATGACATCAGTAGCGGTGGAGGCAGCATAGAGAGGAGGTGACTGCAGGATACTAAGCTAAAAGAGAGAACTAAACTGTCACCTAACCAAATCTGCAAACTGCTGGAAATTTGTCTAAATACCACATATTTCCAGTTTAGAGGGAAATTCTACAGGCAAATCCACAGCTGTGCCATGGGGTCACCGGTCTCTCCTATTATGGCTAACATATACATGGAACAATTTAAACAGGAGCCATTGGCCTCATTTCCAGGCACTCCACCCACACATTGGTATTGATATGTGGATGACGACTGGACTAAAATCAAAATTCAAGATCTGGAACTCTTTACTGCACATATTAATGCGCTGGATCCAAACATTAAGTTCACACAGGAAGAGGCCAAGGAGAACAAACTGGCCTTCTTAGATTGTGCAGTAACTCTAGGAGAAGACCCACACACACTGACCAATACCTGCTGTTTGATTCACACCATCCACTGCAGCACAAACTCAGAGTTATCCGTACTCTACAACACAGAGCTCAAGTGGTGCCCACAAACACAAAAGGTAAAGTGAAGGAGGAGCAACACATGGAGAAAGCCCTCTCAGCTGGTGGGTATCCAAAATGGGCCTTCAATAGATCTAAGAGAGCTAAAAAACAGGACAACAGGGAATCTGAACCTAGAAGGAAAGATGTAATCATTCCTTACACACCGGTTGTGTCTGAAAAACTTCAGAGAATTTTCAGACAGTAAAAACTAGCCCACCCTAATTACAAAACCCCGAGCCATAAAGTAATGATGTCTATGCCATTCAGGGTAGTGAAAAGTGCAGTGAGGGTTACATTGGAGAAACTAAGCAGCCACTTCATAAGAGGATGCACCAACACTGGTGTGAAAGCTCCTCTGGACCCCAGTCCGCCGTACATCTCCATCTCAAAGCCACTAACCACTCTTTTAGATAGTGCAGGTACAGAAGATAGTGAGGTACAGATTTTAGCCAGAGAAAATAAATGGTTTGGGAGGAGAGTTTAAGAAGCTATTTTTGTTAGGAAAGACAATTCTTCCTTAAACAGGAATGGAGGCCTTAGACATCATCCCCCATCTATAACTCCATCCTCAGACCCAGACCAGGAGAAAAATAGCAGCAAAACATCTTCACCCCTACAACAATTTGTCCAGTTGACAGATTTAAACTTCGTCTTTTGCTATGGATCAGACCTGGACGACCGAGGGGTTACACGGGCATGTCATAACAGTGTTCATCGTTAACTTACCTGTATTTTGAGTGATTCATGCAGGGTTGGGTTATCCTACACTGTCCTGCTGAGAAAATTGATGGTTTCACCTACCCCCACTGCTCTATACTTCCTTGTGATTATTCCAAAAATTCAGACTCAGACATGTAGGGTTCAAAACGTCACGTAGTCATTTATCATCAAAAAAACAAGTACTTAAAAATCTGCTGCTTGTTATGGTGAAATGCCACCTGCTTCTATTATTAATCTGTTTTAAGCCAATAGTACAGTTTACAATGTGAAATATTGATCTAGATGTTATAGTTTCATACTAAATACTTAAAAATGCACAAAGTTTTATGTATTGTTTCACTTATTGACATGCAGCTTTACATAATTTGACAAATTTATCCTCGAGTTCTAAATCTCTGTAGCACTGAGCCAAATGGGAAGACAAAATGGCCTGTGTGTAATTGGCTAGAGCTGCACACAGCTGGGTGTCTTCCCAAATCACTAACTAACCCATTGCCAAATATTACATCTGATGGACCTTTGGCCTGGGTATTGACAGAATCAGGCATCTGTATGCATAATCCAATGATAAATTACATTCTATTGATTTGGCCTATGGTCAGGCATGCACTCCCACATTAGTCTCACAGTTAAAACGACAGCACATCCTATCATTGACACTCCTGCACACCAGTCAATTGTAGTTAAAGCAGGTCTAAAAGAGAATAGCCTTGCTTATTTGCAAACTGTCAGACTGATTGACAGCTTTTTCCGAATCGATACAACTGCGGATACCTTTCAGAATGCAAAAGTAGATGTGCACCAAATAATACTTCAAATATTACTCTTATAAAATGTACAAAGAAAGTACATTGTTCAAAGATATTTGTAAGCTTCCACCAATGTTAGACTTGCATTTTCCAGCCCAGCCATTTTAAAAGTATTCTATTTTTACTGTATGTACTACACACTTCAAGTCTTTGATGGAGACTGCATATTTACACAGTTTTTATACAGTCAACCAGATAAAAATAAATGCAATTTATGGAGACTTAAAATTGAATTTCATGCAAAAAAATGTACCTGTTTTAACACACTTGAGGCTATTCAAGCACATAACTGATCTCCCATTTAAAGGGTCATATACAATGCTGCTCGGTATTATAGCTCTACAGTCTGTTGTTACCTCCCGTTTGGCACTTCAGGGCCTTGGAGTAATAAGAAGTGAAGGACAAGAAATGAATCCTTGTGACAGTCCATATGTGTGTGAGAAAGCTCTATGCCTGTAAAGAGTGTCACAGTGTGTCATAGATGAATACAAAGGAACACGGCGTGCAATAAGACTTAGCCAAGCATAATGTGAAATGGATCCTACTGCGTCACTTGCCAGGGTGTATATTCTTCTGTTCCTTTCAGCTGTTTCCTTTCAGGGATAGCCACAACCATCAAACCATATCCATCACTGTCGCACCCAACTTCCTGTCCTCGTTCACAACATCCGCAGATCTCCTCTTTGTTTTTCCTTTAGGCTTCCTATGCCTGGCAACTCAAATAACATCACAATGGAGTTTCAAAAGCAGCTAATATTGTACGGTCATGATGTTTTTAGTGACTGACAGTAATTTGACTACACATACACGAAATAAGAGCTACTCAGCTAACAGTGTTTCTCAAATTGTGGTACATGTATCACTGGTGGAATGTGGGCTGTCTCTGATGGCACATGTGGTCCTGTGCAGTGTTTGTTTATTATAGAGACAAGTCTATTCATGTTTATTGTCCTGCTTTGGGTTAATCTTTAAAGCAGATCTTTTCTGCAAAATTGTCTTAGTTATAATTGTTTCATCTAGTGATTCGTGCATGTGTGAGCCATTTAATCACTTATTTCCAAGACGCCATATTGCTAATCAACCTCCCTTTTCAATGCCACCGGCATACGCCCACTGCTCTCTATTTACGTCATTCTCCAATTTTCTTTTCTTAATCAGTGATACGCGTAGGTTTTGGCAGCATGGTGTAGTCATTTTGGTACAAATGAAAAAAATCTGCTACTCGCTAGCGTGATCTGCAGCTATCTAGAGAAGGTGCCGCCAGCTACACGGCTCTTTGTTGTGATGACGTTTATGGCGACATCAGCTTCCATTGGATACAGCAGTTTTTTAAAGCATAAATCAGCGGATTTGTTTCTTTTATTAAGTTGTTGAGTAGATGAATATCGCAATTTAAAATGTGCAAATTATAACATAATGATCCAGAGGTGTCATAGATTATAACTATTGTAAACACAACGACAATAGGTCTTCTTTAATGAAAAGTAAATTCCAGCTTTAGATGTGGCAGTACTCCAAAAGTCACATAGTTTGTAGTACATTTTCTGCAAAATAATTGTTTTTTCATGAGCTCTTAGGTAGTTGTAGTCTTGTGAGCTTTTGCCACACCCCCTTTGTAGTACACTAATCGATCAGCAGAACATCTTTAGTGGACTAAGTGTTTATTTAGTCGACTAGAGCTCTATTGCTTATTAGTGTTCAGACTATATTAAGACTATTAGATTGTGCCATCTCTAAAATGGGAAAGAATAATGCTCTTGTTACAAAAGTCTAGCAATAATGGAGAAAAATTTGATAAAACTGAAATATAAATAGGTGTTTCTTTGCTCCATGACCTGCCTGTTTAAATGATAGCCCACCTGGTCAGGGTACTGGTCTCCTGGGATTATGTGATGTGTGAGCGTGCAGTGTGCTGATGCAGGGCTAACCTTGCATGTTACCTGAACACACTACACAAAGACACACAAAAAAGAACAAAAGCATTTCTTTAGTTTTGTTGGCCCACTTTACTCATTCATGCGGTGGCGGCTTTTATGTGAGGAGAGGAAAAGTAGATGTGTCGGATTAGCTTTAAGTGTAGTATCGTTTTTAAGGAGTCACATAAGGTAAAGTGAGATAAAACCACAACAAACGCTGCAAAGACTAACCTACAGAACACAGCTCCCTTTGAAGAACCCCATACTCCACAATAAAGTACTTATGTAACTAATTCATTAACTGATTCGGCAGGATTAATGAAAGCCCTTTTTCAACAATGTTATACTGGACAAAAAAGGAGTAAGCTGAGTTTTCCACTTGAAAATAGCTTTGATTTGAAGTGAGCTAAAAGCAGACAAGTAGCAGTTCATAGTTTGCGACTTATATCGTCTGAAAAACATGAAAAACAAAACTGGTTTCTTTGAATGGTTTGCAGCAGGACAACTTATTCCTTCTTTCCTTATTCTTAGCATCCTCATTTTAACATTAGAGCTGCAGCATTACTTACTGTAGTACATTATTTATGAGTTTATATTCCAAAATATTTGTACTGGGGCAAAAAATTGTACTACATGAAAATCAGGCTCTTTTAATGCAAAGACTTTTTTTTTTAAGTGATAAAAAATCTGTTTGTGTTGATTATTGTAATATATTTTAAAAATTTATCTTTCCTTGCTGTGCTGTGAGTTTCATATTATTTACTTTTACTCCAGATGCTCTTCCTGATGCAAACCTTTAGTTAGTTTGCAATATCTCAGTACCGCATCTACTTACTTAACTATACTTGACTCACTTGACCACTATGATGCATTATTTTCTATTATATTCACCACTCTTGTTTTTGCTGCTATGACGCGCCTCATCAGACACTTCCTGCAGAGACATCTGGGAGAGTTTTTGGTGTGGAGGATGAGTAAGACACCAGCATCGAGATCCAAAAGCAGCCTCCTGCCTCTCCACTCATCCCTGTAAGAAGGTCGGACATAATGGGGTTTCCTGCTCCTCAGCTCCTTCTGCTCAACAACACAAACGCCATTCAGAAAACTTCCATCACAGTCTGAACATAGAGGCCTTCACAGACATGACCGTGCCCCATTTTACACTTGTACAGACAGCGTGTTGTGAAGGAAGAGCACCCTGACCTAGTGTGAACAGGGCTAAGCTTTTAAGCACTTGGCCTCATCCCCCTTTTAGTGTGGGCTAAAAACTTGACTCGAGTAATCGCAAGTGTCAGAATATCTTTAAATACAAAGTGGCAATGAATTATAGCCTGAACATTCGCCTTTGTCTTGCCAGTAAATTGACCTTACAGCGGTGTGCAAAAGTTTTAGTGAGGTGTGAAAAATGGTGTCAGTGAGGAGGACATTTTTGTTATGAAATGTCCCTCTAAGGTTGGTAATGGGACAAGGGCAACATGATCCATTTTGCTGTGGATCCAGATAAGTGTCGTAAGCATTTTAAGAGGCAGTGTTTTAAGGGATTCTTGACCACTCATAGTTTAGTTTTAGTGGATTCTATACCATTCTGTGATATAGGATTTGAGACTAAATGGAAAGCACATTAATCCCTGAATTTAAAGCTTCAAAATGGGTTTCAGAATGATGAAAAATAAGAAATGTTGCCATAGGAGTGAATAATAATAATAATAATAATAATAATAATAATAATAATAATAATAATAATAATAATAATAATAACAATAATAACAATAATATATCAATACTAACTATTATATTATTATTAGTAGTAGTATTATTAGTAGTATTATTATTTAATCTGTCATTTAAACGGTCATATGTCTTCATAATGGTGCCCTTAAGAGAAAAAGGGGTCAGTGTTTTTTTGTATATAGATAACCTCCTGTTATTCTAAGACTTTCTCAGATGCTGTTTGATGCTCTCGGTGAGTCAGATAGGCCATACATTTTATAACAAAGCTTCCTGAATTAGCCTGGAGCCACAATTTGGATGTCTCCTTTCACCATTCATTTACACAGGTCTGTGTGATGATGATATATACTCTCCTCCCTCCTACATTAGGAAAAGCCTCTGGGAATAGCAGCACCTTAATATGAGGTGTGCATGCTTTCTTCTGCCCCCCTGTGGCAGGAGGCTGACCTTTCGACCTCACATCACGAACAATGACAACATGTCAGACAGACATGATATATATTTTATTCATTGGATTAATACTGCAATAGCTGCCTACATTGTGCTGTGTATTTGTGTAGGGACTACCCTCTCCAACCTCTTAAAATCCAAATAGAAAGTGTAAAAACAGGAAAGGTGAATACTTTAACAAGACAGCAACTTGTCGGTATCTGAAAATTGTCTGTACTTTGTGAGTTTTTTCTAAAAAGGCAATTTAAACCAAAACAAATTTCATGCACTGTTGGCACAGTCATCCCAGAATCCATTTTGTAAGAGAGTCTAAATTAGTCATAAAAACACTAGCATGAAGTCTTTGCGCGCTACTGGCATACAAGGAGCACATCAACAAATGTTTTTCATTATTTGAAACACTTTATTCAATTTAATTGTGGTGATCATGCAATTCAATGAATAGTCACATATAGTCACATATAGGGGTAATAAGCCATTTTCAACTTTCTGCATGTCTGATATCTGAATATATAACAAAGGCTAGTTTCAGGGAGGGTATCCAGTGTAACATCTGTGCCAGCTCAATGCACAGAGGCAGATGATTTTCGGTAGAAAAGTAAAGGGGTTAAAGTTTAAATTATGGTAAACTACAACCCCTACAAACCCAAAGATCGTGTTGATAGAAAAATAATTGTATGTATGCTTGTGAAATCTGTTCAATTCAGTGACACTGCTATGAAAATGTTCACCCAAAATTCTTGAAAATGAAAGGTACTAAATGACAAATAAATTGAATTGCGTGTTGTGGCCAATCAGCTGTCTCCCTGACCTGTCCTGCATTGTAGTAGACAGGTGACGCGACCTCGGCTCCTGCTCCTATTGATTGAGAGTGGTTTGTTTGTATAAGGCGTGAGGCAGGAAGGATCCTCGTCAAGTGTTTGGCAATGAGAACAAGGACAGAGGCAAGACATAATTAGCTCTGAGATAAAAGGGATACATTTACAACACATGGAGCAGAGCTGTTGATGCTTGCAATACCACAGGCTTACCACTCATGGATTGTGTAGTAGTGAAAAAAAAAAATTCTGTGGGGAATATATGACAACTTCAGTCAATATTAAAGGGACAAATACGTTTTCACAATCCACTGGCATATTTTAGCCTTGGTATTCCTTTATAATGAAAATATGTAGTAATAAAAAGCATGAAATTTCATACAAAAAAAAAAAAAATCTTGTCCGTATCAGCACATGCTGGCTGATTTTTCCCATGTATTTGAGCCAAATCTGCCCAAGTACACATATATAAGTAGCCTTTGAGGTCGAAATATATCTGTTGCATGCTGTAGTATTTATTGGTTTGATAATCCGGAAGTGCACTGTTGTTAGGTTTACCCTCTGGTCTCTTGAGAGCGAAAAAAGCAAATTTGGTGACAAATGAGGATACACTGAAGACATATGGTAAGTTGGAAATAACTCTGGGCCACTACAAAACCTTTCAAATGCACTAGTTCTGTTTTTCACATTTTTAAAACAGTAAAAATCATGCACAGCACCTTTAACTATGCCATTAGCAATTTGTGTCAAATTAAATACTGATATTAGTTTAAAATAATCCTGAATAAAACACTGAGGATAAATTGAATTAAGAGCCCAAAATTGCCAGATATTCACCCCTGAAATATCCCTTTTTAACCATGGTCTGACCTGTCCATAAGTATGTGCCTGATTAAATGCGTGGAATAAAACTCAGCGGGGCTCTTGTCCAAGGCCCCTGGATGAGGATCACTGGACCTCATAATGTATTCAGTGGGTTCACAGGTGTAATAAAACTATAGTGTATGTGCACGTCCCTATTTACGGTCTCATAAAATGCACCCCTCTTGACTTCAGCTTTCTGTAATGTCTACTCAAACAGAATCACACATTGTTTAATTTTTTTCTTTTTTTAAAGTGCTACTAATCCCTACTCGCATTTTGAAAGCTATAGTGTGCTGTTTGTTATTCTTAAGACGAATCACATTTAATATAAATCCTCTTAATCACAAACTATGATGATTCATTCAAGTCTGCAGAAATTGACGGCAATTTTTCTTGCTGCCATAACAAATACTGTGGGTTCTCTGCTCATGCTGTACAAGACACGCATGATAAATTGGTGAATCTAAAATGGTGACATGGTTGTCTGTCTGTGTATGTCGATAAGATTAACTGAAGCGCTGGCTGACTATTGTCCAGAATGTTTCCACTCTAAGGTTTGTTGTTGGTTAGACTGTACCCAATTCTTTCTGACGCAATTTAGAATTTTAGAAAGTAAAAATGAATGGTACGACAACCACCAATAAACATACTGAATACACCATCATCGTCATGCACATCCTGTTACTGATTAATGACTTGATGATTTGAAATTGTGATGGGGTGATTGATCAGGGTCAGTTTGCATGTTTCCTCTCGCTGACTCAGACAAGCTGCCATTGCTCAAACCACTTGTGATTTTTCTACTGTGCACTAGCGATATTTTCTTGGGATTGAATGAACTAATTGGGGCCACACGGTAAAAGCCAATTAGTGAATGATGGAATGAAAATATAACAGAAAGCCACTGGTGACGAGCTGGAGACATGTAAGGCTGTCCAGAGCCCATTCTTTAAGTCTTAACAAACACATTCATTACGTCTGTGGGCGTCTACTTAGAGGAGGCATACTTGACAAACCAAGCTACCCAATTAGTATGAACATGATCATATATAGCAGAACCAGTGACAGATGCTGTAGGCTTAAAATAGTACTCTAATGGGGGTTTGTTTGTTTAAAGATGAACTGATATAAAAAGAAGCAGGTATAGATCCATTTAATTCAAACTTGCACTCTTGGCTTTCACCAGCAACAGGCTGGGTGATACATCAGTGTAGCCATTCAGTAAGGTTGAACTACAGCAGCTGGATTTAAAACATACACAGTAGTTCAACTTAAAAAAGTAAAACAGGTACTCTAGGAGAATATACACAGTGGACCACGGAAAACATCACAACAATTTGTTTCCTTATAGGTACTTCCATGTCTCACTGGAGACTTGAATAACAAGTTACAGCCTTGGGCAGAATAGATCTTTGACAATGGCCAGCTGTGTAGCTTATTAGAGACATGCACACAGAGACAAGTCAAGTTCTCTATTTAGCCCAATTAAGATTCACATCATGAACTGTGAACATGGATTACAGATCAGCCCTTTGCGGACCGATTGTACCTGAAAAACGCTATGTAAAAGCAGAGCACACTTACCAGGAGCTGCGATCCCAAGACACAGCGACAAGATGGAGTTCGCCTGCATTCAATTGTGACTTAACCCTCAGTCTTCTGCAAAAGGAGATGCAACCGAGAATGTCACACGGCACTTCCCGATGTAAATGTCAAACGGATAAAAATCAATTTCATGATTCATTCAGAGGCCAGTACTTTCAGAACGCACAAACTTTACCATCCTTTTAAGGTGCTATACCACTCTCTGTGAATAATAATACACATTTGGTAACAAAGGCATACATAAAAACAAGTGCTGTTTCAACTATTTCTGTATAAGACATCCATCTATCCATTTTCTTCTGCTTATCAAGGGACGGTGGTTTAAGCAGGGACTCGCAGATTTCCATCACCCCAGACACTTCCTCCAGCTGCTCTGGTGGGATCCCAAGGCATTCCCAGCCCAGCCAAGATATAAAATAAAAAGTCTAAAATAAAGGTTTTAACAAAAGATTGAGTTTCAAACCAGCATATAAGGATCATAACATGGGAGTAACTAAAATCATAGAAGTTATGGCACAGCAAAACTTATATTCTATGGCAAGTGTAGTAGACAGATCTCATTACTAAACATCTCCAGGAAACAACAATCACAAACTCTGGCCGGATTGATTACTTTTTTTTTAACTTTCGTCGCATTGTTGCTTCTCATTTTCAACGCAGCATGAAAGGCAGAGAAATAAAAACATCTTAGTGGCAAATCGCCTCACCATGGAAACAGTATCGATCAACTCTTGTGGGTCGTCTGAAAAATCTATTCCTCATGTCAGCTTCCCAGCATAAACCGTTCACTAGCTATGCTCCCATCCTCGACAGACACGCCATTCTTAGTCAACGGGGCAATGAATATCCACAATCACTATTTAGCCTCCCTGATGAGCCAGTTATCATCGCAGGGGGGAGGGCGAGATGAACTGATGAACTGAGAGAGAGAGAGAAAGAAAGAGAGAGAGGGAGAGGTCAGTGTCTGGAAGTCTGAAAGTCTAAGTCCATTGAAGTGCTGAGGAAGATAAGGCAGTGTAATTGAAATCGACATGAAGCTTAAAACTTTGAATGGGGCTTAATGGATGAGGTGGCAGCAGTGCAAAAAGTTGAATATAACAAACACAACAATATTTGAAAAATAATAAAATAAAATAGGTTTGAAAATGTGGGAGAAAGTATCATGGCAATACACTATGTAACTTTTCCGGGGGAGGTTTTTCTAGGCCTGTCATGATAACAAATTTTGAAGCGCCATATATTGGTCCAGAGATATACTGGTATAAATGATAATACTGAAACTACTTTATGCAAATGACACAATAACAATAATGCAAGATAATCCCAGTAAACCATTTCTTTAATAGACAATATCATTAAAAGGCCTGAGCCATGATAAGTGGATATAGTATTTATCATGACAGGTCTAGGTTCTTCCACCTGCTTGTCTCCGTGGAGATGATATTGTTTTGTCTGTAAAGTTTCCCACAATCAACATATTTCACTCTATGTAAAGGGTAAGTTACAGATCAGATGTGTGGAGAATGCTGGTTTTCAATGTATTTTGCAAGATCAATAATGTTAATGCCATATTGTGAAACACCATATATGTAGGTGACATATTCCCAACAGAAAATGACATAGTGCACCTTGATTTTTCGCGATAATAGATGCCACAAAGTTCAAACTGTCTGCGATCATCTTGTATCTAATCAATAATCATTTGTAGCATGTCAAATTACCTATCTCAATTAATATACTTGTTTTATCGCTACCATAATCCCTGCCGCTGATATCAACCATCACAAATACCATCGATAAAATGGCAAAATATATTTCTTATAATCAAAGACTGTGGATTATTGTTCAATAATTAGGGCAGGAGTAATCAAGCTCTCCTGACCGCGGGGCAGTAGAAATTGCTTCCAGTTGGCAGCTGAAACATCTCGATTTGAAAAACATCCAATACCTTTGAAACCTTTTCTACTATTCATCAATAATAACATTTGGTTTTTACACTATGTCCCAAAAGCTCTTTCAAAGTCTATCATTAAAGGGTTTAAATAGACAAAACAACACTTGACAAAATGCCAAACAAAGCAGACAAATTGTTTTGTAGAATTCCCTGACAGCAGCTGATTAAGTCATTGAGGTGCACTTTCCAGCATTTGACATTTGTGACTTCAGACAAGGTTTGACTGATCAGTGGTGTTTTTGTCTGGCTGTAGTCTCATAATCTCCAACATGTAGAAAATCAAACACTGAAAGACTAATGATTGTACAACGGCTGGGAGCTCTCACTCGTGCTGTTTATTGATTATTCAGTGTCATGCAGCCTCACGTCTTATTTATCGCATCATTATCAATACTTTCATCGCTGTTTGGAAAAATATGCTGGCTCAAGGGCAAATGGGTTTACAGCAGAGCACGATTTTATCTATCCTCCCGTGGATAGACTGCACTGATTAGATCCTGGTCTCCGGCGACGGGAAGATATGCACAGTGAGTGGCAGTGCTAATGCAGGACGCGGCTTCATGACAACTGCTGTCAATCTGCACACATCTCAAGGAGCGCTAACAGCATGCTAGCACACAACACCTACTCTCTTGCTGGCTTAACACTTGAGATGCCATTGAAAAGGGATAACACACAAAGTAGCTATATTCCCTTGGTCTAAAAAACCTTGACTTGAGTATTTTTAGTGGGTGTCACTAGCTATACTTGATTTTTACTGTTTTACTGGGTCCTAAGGCATTCCTGAGATCCTAATTATTCATCATGATTTGTTTATAAGTACGTAAACCTGTCACAATAAATACTATATCAATTTATCTTTCAATACATGACATATGGAACTATACTTTCTGGGGCCAAGTACTTTTTCCCTCCAGTAATGGGAAAAGTTGGTTATTTTTTTGTGCTATGATGAGATTTGAGCTGTAGCGTGTTGAAATGAACGAACTTCTGTGACTCATTATAAATGCAAACTACTATGTAAGTGTTGCATTCTGTTATTCATTTTAGTGAATTTATGAATTTTTGTGTATAATTTTGCTTTATGGTTTGGTTTCAGTATTGTCTGTATATACTTCGGCAAAATATATCGCACTTCAAAATTTGTTTCCCAACTTTCAGAATCCAGAATGGAGAAGAAGATAAAGAAGATAAAGTTTTATAATATATCTGTACTGGATAAACCCTTTACTTTACAACATGAAAAGAATGACACTCTTGAAATTACGCTTGTATGTCTGACAATGACTGTTCTTCTTACAATACATACAAAACAACATATGAACATAAAAAGGGTAGCAATAGTGTGAGCCCCTTTCAAAGCAACGGCCTTACAATAGAAAGAACACAATGTCTAGACCTTTACGCACTCAGACAGTTGTAAAGTATCTTCTCAAACTTAAAAAAATAAAACTTTGGTGTGTGATGTTAGTGTCTTTCATCTATTCTACACAGATCTCAAGATTGCTAACAGCATGCTATATCAGACAGGAAACTCACTCACAATTGGAGACTTGGGAATATGGAGTATAAGCTATAGAAAAAAAAACAAAAAAAAACAACCCCTGGGACCATCTAGCTTCACAAGTTCATATTGTCGGGGAAAATGTGTGGTTCAAGTTAGCGGACCTCTGTTCTGGGATGTATTCATTATGGAAAAGCAGACGCACAGTGCCCATCCCAGAACATCCTGTCAAATATCTTAACATAAGCTTCCATAACTCTTATAATTTTCACACCTCCCTCATTTTGTTCTTGTACCAGAACAGAAAGCACTTAAACGTTACTCTATACTCTATACACATAATGCATAATGGAACCACCAAACCTCAGAGGAGATAAAACCATGAGAGAAAAGAAAAGAAAGCCGGGTCACTAAAAGCATGTTAAGTACTTTGCTCTTGCACTTGCAGTTAAACAGCTCCTCCAAGCCAAAGCAATGGTCAGCTTAATTGAACAACACACCAAACGACACGACTGTGAGTTACAACCTCCAACCACAAATCATTAAGACCATCATCACCATCAGTTTGCTGGATTCTCCTCACACCCAAGAGCACTCTACTCGTTTACTGGAGCTGAGCAATATTGTAAATGTGTTGTTAGAGCCATGTATGTAGCAACACAAATTAAAGCAATTAGCGATGGTCTAGTCTGAATAATCCGCCTATAGTCCTAGTCTTGCCCGTTTTAAAATCAACCCCAATTTGCACCTCACTGCATTCCCCAGTAATTTGTAATTTTGCTTCTTTGAGATGTGTTTTCAATATTTAATGACGTGTACGGGTGCCCTGCTGTCCTCCTCATTCCAATGCAGCAGCAACAGCAGCCGTCGTCAGCTGACTCTACGCCCAAGCGAGAGTGAGAAAGATGTGCTCCCATAAACCCCAGCTATACAGCCTCTTGAAATAACAGGGTGTAAATCCATTCTGTTTAATTGCAGCTATCAAGTTCAATTGGAGTGCTTAAGAGTTAGAAACAAGCTAATTTCCAAAAAAAACAAAACAAAAAAAATAAGTTTTGTTATGTCTACTGAAAAGACCATTCTTAAACCAGCCTCTCTCTCTGACAACCATTCCAGGACAGTTTATTTTATACACCTTCACACTCCTGACGTTACTTATATGAGCTCACAGACCATAAGGAAAAGGCTGAGGGAGGGATAGTAAAATTAAACGATGTGAAATACACATCGTGAGCAATGTCACAGCATTTGTCATACATCACAATTATTGCACTGAATACTAATTTCAGATGAATCAAAACTTTATTATTGCCTTAAATATTACTTCTACAAACTGTATCAGTCTTATTTGTAAAATCCAGCAGCCTAAAATCCCAAATGCCATTACTACGGTCTCTCATTTTTCCAGAGCCTCAGTCCAGGACGTAGAGTCATGAAAACCTGCTCATATATTATCATGTTTTTTTGTGAGGGGGCAGAGCAGTTTGGGGGTGTGATGGTGTGTCAGCCTGTCAATGCATCCAGAGTCCCCCCCCCCCCCACCCCCCACCCACCCACCCACCCTCCCTTCTCCTCCTCCACCACCACCACCCACCTCTACTCCCCTTCCCTTTTCCCAAAGTGCGAGTGGAACAGACGGGAGCTGTTCTTTCAGCACCACCAGGGACAAGCCACAGCGCAGTCAGCTGTCTCCATCCGAGGAGTCAACGGGGAGAGCTCGTGCACATATTAGTCACAGTTATAATAGCAGTAGCGTAGGACATATTTGGACGTGGATAAGCCTCTTAGAACGGGACAGATATCTTTGAATGAAATTTGTCAACCTACAATGTGTAAATAGGGCTATTACAGATCTGTAGGCTACTAATGTCTCAGCTGAAAATCTGTTGTTTAACGAGTTTTTATAGTCAAGTTATATAGGAAACGCATATCTGGTTTGAAATTAAATATAGCTCTACATGCGCATATGTCCTGTGGCGATGGTAGGATTCATATACAGGAATAATCACTCTAGTCTGCTTCTTATTCCTATAGAGACGGTACTATTTTTAAAGACTTGCCTGAAAGAGGCGTAGGATGTTGGCGACCATGATCGATACAGAACTCGCTGATGCTCCAATGACTCCCACTACTTTTTCTGGTTTCACAAAAACCGGTGGCTCTCCGTTTGTGCACCGAACATCAGAAGTGTCTTTCGTGATCAGGGCTTGGACAAAAGTTAATGACTGCTCCAACGCGTATGTATCCCGGGAACAAGTGTCCAGAACCCGTGCGCCAAGGGTGATATTGGGCAATAGTTGATCGTCCTGGTTTATCTGGTCTAAGGCATACATCATTGCCTCGAGACGTTGGATTCCATTCTCTTTCTTTAGGTCCCCACAAGAGATGCCATCAGCCCCCCTCGCGTGCACGGGGAAGAGCCCGCCGAGCGTCAGATGCCCATCTGTCCGTATTGAGTGGGGCGCGTAAGTCTCCTGTGCCAAAGCGTCCAAAAACATTTCCACAAGGCAAAATGCTACCCAAATGAGCCTTAAATATCGAGCCATTGTTGCTTTGAACAAAGAAGACGGACTTAAGAAAAAAAAGCGTCTTAGTATGGAGAAAACGAGTCCATTCTCGTCACCGAAGAGGAGAGTCGACAAGCACGGCTAAGAAAGATTGAGAGAGCTCATGGAGTAAGAGCCGCAGCTTGTTGAATAGTGAGGACGGGGATTCTCTTCCATCACATGCCACATCCATTAGTCAAAACTAACACAATCTCAAAAGCTGGAGCAGGAAAGCGCACAGGCAGCTTTACGCGAGAAGTACAAATATAGACAAAGGGAAGCGAACAAATGATGTAGATGAGCCGGGGCAAAAGGAGGACTACATTCGATGTATGTTAGATTTGGAGACCGGCAGAAGTCGGGGACATTCCTCTTGTTCAGCCCAACTACACCGGGGCACGGTGTGGACCGTCCATCTCTCTCCTACGACGCAGAGCATCTCCAAAATGAAATTAGAAAAGTAAAAGCACGAAATACATCCCAATAAGAGATCCAGCTAATTATTTCGGTTGGTGTCTGTGAGTGAGCCGCCTCACCAGTCGCGTAATACAAAATGAATGAGTCACAGCCAGGGATTCACTGTGCGCGCGGAGTTTGCAGCCCCCTTATCCCTTCTCCTCCAAGCGTCATTTATTTAACCCAGCTGAGAGAGAGAAAGAGAGAGGGAGAGAGAGACAGAGAGGGAGGGAAGAAGAGAGAGGGAGAGAGAGAGAGAAAAAGAGAGAGAGAAAGAGAGAGAGTGAAGGAGAGAGAGAGGGAGAAAGAGACAGAGAGGGAGAAAGTGAGAGGAGAGAGAGAGGGAAGGAGAGAGGGAGGAAGAGAGAGAGAGAAAAAGAGAGAGAGAATGAGAGAGGGAGGGAGAGAGAGACAGAGAAGAAGAGAGGGAGAGGGAAGAAAAGAAAGAGAGAGAGGGAAAGGGAAGGGGGAGAAGAGAGAGAGAGGGAGAGAGCAAGAGGGAGTGAGAAAGAGGGAGAACGAGAGAGGGGGAAGGAGAGAGAGAGAGAGATAGGGATTGAGAGTGAGAGAGAGGGAAGGAGAGAGAGGGGGGAGCATGAGAGGGAGAGAGAGGGGGGAAGGAGAGGGGGAGGGGGAGGAGAGAAAGAGGGAGAGAGAAAGAGGGAGAGAGAAAGAGAGAGGGAGAAAGAGAGAGAGAGGGAGAGGGAGGGAGAAAGAGGGAGAGGGAAGGAGAGAGAGAGAGGGGGATTGAGAGTGAGAGAGAGAAGCAAGGAGAGAGAGAGGGGAAAGCGGGAAGGAGAGAGAGAGGGGGGAGAGTGAGAGGGAGAGAGAGAGGAGGAGAGAAGAGGGGGAGAGGGGAGGAGAGAAAGAGGGAGAGAGACAAGAGGGAGAGAGAAAGAGACCGACAAAGAGAGAGAAGGAGGGAGAGAGAGCTAGGCTATATTTTAATGAAGTTAAGGACAAGGCAAGTGACTACAAACATCAGAGAAGATCAACAAAACGGACAAATGCACTTCTTACAGACCTGAAGAGCACAGGAATTGTTTGTGTGAAATGACTCTCACAGCGCTGCATCTCGGCATTCATAATCTCTCCCTCATTGCCTCCTTTCCTCTTCTATCCCCTCAAACGCAGAGGCACAAAACTCTGACTGTTTCTCGTTTGATGTAAGCATGAAACAAACCCGTGTGGCTGGAGGAAAACACGGGAAGCTACGCAATTGAAGGGCTGCACGCGTAGTTTTCCAGAAATAGTTTGGGTTCATTATGGATGCACCTCCAAAGCGCAGAGGAGAGATGCAGAGAGGGAGGACAGAGGTTTGGAGGGTCCGGGCTGGTCTCCCAGGCAACCCTTCTTCAGAAGACGGTCCTGATTCATCCACGCGCGTGAAGTGCATGCCGTGACACATGGTGGCGTGTAGCCACACCTCATGTGTGCTATAGGCTACTTTTTTGCATGGCTGGTCATTGCACTGTTTTACCCTTTATAATTCAGTCATAAGCTACTCTCCAGGCAGTCTCTCTAATTTGCTCAGAGACCACTAATATGTTTTTAAAGAACACTGATAGATTAAGGCAGTAGGCCAAATATCCAGAAAGCTTTGTTATTGAATAACTTAGTTACTTGAACTTTCATGACGCCCAAGGAGAGTTTGGCATAACCTCCTCCTGTCCTAGTCATTATCATATAGTCTCAGTTTAAATTTTAGAATAGACAAAGCACAAACAACCCATGGTTGGCTATCATACAGACAGCGGCGACTTCACAGTCATCTGCATGAGATATATATGAGATAATATGGCCCAGAAACCCAGTTTATAAACATTGCCATTAATTTCTGTCCAATTAAAAGATTAGAAAGAGCGATTCAGCTCTAATTGGAACATGTCCTATTGACTTTACAGGCTTGCATGGACAAATTTCCAATTAATTAAAAATGGTTAAAGATTAATTCAATCTTAATCCTGTCATGTAGTGTATTTATTTCAATTAGCCATGCTGATCACATACACAGGTTCAGTGGATAAGATGTTCATGTAGTAATGTGGTACAAAGCAAAACAACACTACACTGCGATACCATTTTAGTAAAAGTACCTGACTGTAGTAGCTTTACATACTTTTTAATTGTACATGAGTCATAATGGCACACCTTTGGCTCAGTTTTCTGAGCTGCTAATTTTTAACAATCCTGCTTTTTATACCTACCAATTTACTTCTCTGTGCAAACGACCAGTACTTCATCAAGATCCATGCTCAGATGCCTCCACCATCCCGTGTTTGCAGAAGCTGCTACTTTTTGGAGATAATAGACTCTGTTTAACTTTGCATTACCTGGCAGTGTTTTCTTTCTTTCTTGAAGGTTATTAGTTTGGTCATAAAAATAATTTTGTTACTCAAACCCTTGAGTATTACTTATAATCTTTTACATTTTCCTACTTGAGTATACTATGTTGAAGTGCCCAAACTTGTCCATAAAAACATTTGTGTCCTCCCATCTCTGCCAAACCCATGCTTAATAATGTGACTGTTGGAGCACATATGCCTGGGCCAATTGAAATGAAATGCACCAAAAATACCTTGAAGGAAAGCGTGTGGGATCTGCTGGGAAGCGACAGAGAGGCAGAGCTGAGGCAGGCAGATGGCGCGCACACTGACACAGACAGGCCCACAGAAACATACAAAGCCCTGAACAAATGACACCCTGAGAGACTGGTGTCACAAACGCAGGACACTAATTCCAGCGCTTGGACGCAGGGACCACGACTCCCACTTACACTGTCAACGGAAAGGTTACTTTTGAAAAATGGGGCCCGTGCGGTGATTTAATTCACTGACTAACCCCAAGAAGAGAGGGCCTTTCCCCCAGGGAGCACATGTGATTTAGTCTAAGATTACACCTCGGCTTGGTTCTTCTCGTCTCTTCCCTGTTGCACTTTCCTACTGGCACCCAATCATCTGCTCACACACATTCACACAAATTCCACTTCAATTTCAGCATGGGGAATGCTGAGAGAGAGCAACCAATGAAAATGGGAATCTTCAGGGAAGGAGGCCTATGTTGAATAGAGACCAAACCAAAGAAATATGGATCTTGTGCTAGAAGTGGGAGAATCACAACAGATAACTTAAAAGGCGTGCATCAATAAATAACAATGCAGTGAAATAAAACTGAAAGTGTAAAATACATATACCAGGGATAAAATGTCAACTGACAGGAGAAGTGAACCACACGTAGTTTACTTTATTCTAGCTGTCTATTTGTGGATAAAATTACTAATGGCATGTGAAACCTTTATTAAGGTCTGGCAAAGGTAAAAATATGAGCATGGTTGACAAGAGGCAAAATGAGTTTGTAATATTTCTGCCGTTCTCGCTGGCATTCCTGGTCTACAGATGACAGCATATATGTAAATAGTGCAAAGAAGAAATAGACAGAAACAGTACAAAACATCTGAAGGTTGGTGCTAACCAGCGACCAAAACTAATGCTTTTTTTTTTAAATTTTTTGGCCATTATAAAACTCACTTGAAACTGAATGGTTGCTTATTTCCTTACTTGGATTTGTGGGTTATTTAATCAAAAAACAGGTGCTAGATTGCAAAGTGGCGCATGTTATGTATGGTATGTAAATGAGGATTATGCACAGTGACAGTGTGAGCCACTTGCTGCAGCTCCTCTGATTGCATTCTCTGGAGCAATACAAAAGTGTGAATCCTACCATCACAAAAGGACTTTTCTGCCTTTAATATGTTCACTTGCCTTGTGTTGTTCCTGTGTGAGCCCAGAGGGGAGAGAAAAGAAAGAGAAATACACAATTTACAAAATACAGGAATACACAATGTGAGGGTCAACTGGTGCGAAACGCTTTCAGTTCAGTAGAATACAAGCGATTGAACTGACCAAAGTCTCACTGATAAAGAACATAGTTTTCTCTAATGCATCAGGTTTATAACAGGTTAGACTCATTTCACTAAAGCACAGCCAACACAGTGATATTTAAGGCTGAAGAGAAAAATCCAGCCTTGTTGTTTCTAGTTTTAAATTCTGATGAAGTTTATAATTTCTAGGTTCAACATGGCTAGCAGATATGACAGACGTATTAGATGTGTAACTGTTACCTAGCAACCATTATGTTAAGAAGGGCCAAACATGTCTTAATTGCACAATAGATTATGATTATAAAACGTTTACTTTGTTAAATGAAGGTTTACACTGACAGAAAAATGCCTTTCTGGTGCATTAATCATCCCTGGAATTTTCAGTGTTGACGACATAGGTGGAAGTATTTCCTTTTAGAACTCACCACGACTTCCTGTATTTTTGTACTTTACTTTTTTCCCACAAACTGCCTTGACTGATGTAAATGATGATGCATATTTACCACAGGTGCTATCCAACCAAAGTAATAACTAGGAAAATATGAAAACCGGTCATATGCACTTTAAATTTTAGAACTTTTTTTTAATTCAATGTGCGGGTTAACGCTCGGTTAACAACCCCTATATCCTATCAAAGCTTTATTTTAATTTTTATTTTGGTGTTGAACTGCAATAATTAGGTCAGGTTGGATCTTTAATTTTATGCTGCAGTTCATCCACACCCTTAACAAGATGGCAGCCTATCTCTCACTAAAGCACGTTAGATGGAGGAACAATAAAAGTCACCCTCCAGGACAGCAAGCAATGAAGCTTCCCTTTTGGGCCGACACGGGGCACAATGGACTCTGTCTGTCAAATTAATTATCCTGGAAACCGCTTTAATTCCCACAGTCAAAAGAAAAGGGCCGCCGTCTCCACAAGTAAGGGAATACGTCCAGAGCTGGAGTTAATTGCATGTCGAAGTGATTTGTTAGAAAGCTAGCACACTATTGGACTGTTTGGTAGTGGTCATGCATATTCTGTAAGAGGTGAGATGTTAATGTTAGATCAATGTAGTGCCGTGTGTAAGATTAGTAACACAAAGGTCACCACCGTCTCGTCTGGGGCCATCTGCTTTGGCATAATAAAAGACGATCTATGTTTTTGTCTGTTGAGAATTGGGAAAGCATATTGTAATTCTACAGGCATGCCATGCGGAGCTGAGAAATCTTACCTCATCTGCTGTTTAGAGCAAAGACAAAGCAGGTGCGGAGCAGGAAGGACGATAGACTCTCCACGCTCTCAATTATGATTGTAATCCGTCTGTCATAGAGGCTCCCTTCTAATTATGTCTGGGTAAAAGTGCAGCTCTCCGCTCACGAAACCACCGGCTCTATAAAAATGTGAAAGATAGATGGATAATGCAGGAGTGACCACTTGAATTCATAAGTGATGGCAAGAACAATTCCACATGACACATTAAGTATCAGGTATCAAGTGGATAAGGAGGCCTCACCCTTTACTCAAGAGTCAATTGTGAATGTGCTGCACAGGGGGATGCTCAATCCAATCTGAGAGTGGAATAACAGGTAAGCATGTCAAGATTATTTGGTTAATTTATCATTTTGATTGTTCAGGTCATAAAATATGAGTGAGGACTACAAAATATTATAATTGTGACCATTTTACAAACAAAAATGTGTAATCTCAATTCATTTCAAACTCTGTAAAAGTAAATGTAGTTAGTAAAAGTTAGCCATTTAGAATATTTGACTTCATAGTTGGTCACAGATGTGAAAAAATGAAGTAATGAAGGATTTTACTGTTCGAATAATCTTAAAATCATTTCTTCTCATAATAATAGTAAAAGTAAAATTTGATATAAAAAAAACTTGACATCCCAATTACATAATAATTGGACCTTCCACTGAATAAGAAACACATTCCTTTCATTTGAAAAAGAGCCCTGCCCTCACATTCTAAAAGGTAACCTTTAACCATTAAAATCATCAAATAAAATATTTCAATTTAAAATGTCTTTTTTACTTGTCTATTTTTTTTCATCTTTTTTAAGCAAACCATTACTTTTTTTTACCTAAACATCAAACAGTGTCTGCTTTGAGTTTCTATTAGACTAGTACCTTTATTCAACTATAAGAAGAAATAAGAAAACTGCAAACAGAAGCTATACACAGCAGCCCAAACTATGTGAGGAGCTGACTTATTCGTGGCTCCTTAAGTGACAGGAAGTTGCTCCGTGGTCCCCCTGTCTGGATGATAATGATCAGAGGGATTATATGTGGCAGTAAGGGACCCATAGGTGCTGACCTGACACCCACACCCACACAGGCCTGAAATGTACCAGCGCTCCTATTAGCTGGTGACTGGGCGCTTGTTTTGAAAGCCAGCCTCATGGTCCACTGGCCTTACATGATGAGTGGGTGCAGCTGGGCTAGTTAGCTGAGGAGGACTGAGCTGCAAATGTGATTGTGATCACGAATGCCCGCCGCCTTGTGTCTGCTAATTAGCTGCCCCTCCTAGCATCAGTTTGATTCAATTTTTGCACAAATGTCTTCATGGTGCATTGAGACAGATGGATTGTGTATGGTATTTCTGATCATTCCTAACAAGGCCCTCATTGTGCGTGTTCTGGCACCAGCTATAGCTTCTGTGTTTTGAAAGAGTTTTGCTTGGACAGTTGATTGGACACATTGTTAGAGCATTATTCTAGTCGAAGCAGCACTATTTTTCTATAATGGACAAGTTTTATAAAAACTTGTGTTTTCATGTTTGTTTGCAATGGCAGACATAAGTACCGGTAGTCAGTTAGTTAAATTTAAAGTATATTTGTGCATAATAATATGTATATTAATAAAGTCTGGCTTTGTCAGCCAGTAATTAAATTAACTTCACAAAATAAGTTTTCTTTGGTCATATTGTTGTTCATGTTTTGTTTTTTGTTTTTTGTTTGTTTTTTAAATTAACCGCAGCTTATCAAACCTTAACATTTTTGAGAATTTATCACATTAATTCCACAGTCAAGTTATGTCTGAGTAATTTTAGCTGATGACACTAATTTACATTTGTCACACAAAAATTTGAAACATCTCCAGCTCATTGCAAATGAAGAACTGGTTAATGAACACAGTTCAGATGTAACAGCATATCACTTACTATCAACAAAACCAATTGCATTATGTTTTGTTCAAGTAGATGTTTTGTAGGTGTACGATAGAGACTACAAATCGTTAGAGCTGTATTCTCACAAACAGCAGTCCAGTGTCCTTGGATGAGCACAAACTTTCAAAGCACTTTCTGCCAAGACACTTAGGCTTCATAATCCATCCTCAGAGTTCATGAAAGGAACTTTTAATGCCTTCGGGCTGTATAAAATAGGTGTTTAGCAATTGATTATATAAATATGTTATTAGAGGATTGCTCCTGTACAAGCAATACAGTATCTATTCAGTTTTATTGTGTCCTTTTAACAAGTCCATAATATTTTAATAATCCATTTTCAGACCACATTTCCACACAGGGGTCACGTCATAATGATGGCTCTGTTGTATTTGAGTCTCAGTGGGCACAGACTGGCAGTGAAACAAAAAGCCAGGAGGAACAGAACTAAAGCTAATACCATAAAACCCTAGCAGCCAAAGGGAGCTCAGCCATTCTCATTTTCTTGTTCACACCTGTGCGTTTGCCCCCATGATATGTGGACATAATACATGAATCTGCATGACACAGCTGCTCTGCTGTTTCATCATTCATTCTTTATACAATACTATGGGACTAGAAAAGAAATGAAGGTTTAAGAAAAAAATTACTAAAATTTCATAACTGTGTTGCCCTTGCTAACAGACAGATATGTGCAAGAATCTCACAGACATTATACCATATCTCTTTTGAGGCTTATGAGTTCCAAAGTTAATTGAGAATTTGTTATTTTAAGGGAAAAGAGTAAAAAATATAAACTTTTAAAAAAGAAGAGATGGTATAATATGCACATACTCTTGATTTTAGTCTCAAGTGTTAAATCCTTATTTTAATTTGGTTTAAGCTGTCCTAGAATAAAGAGAGAAAATCAACAAATTAAGTAAATGTTCTCACAGCAAGTCCAAGCATTTGCTATAGGCCTATACATAACCATTCAGATAGCTCCTTCCAAGTGTTAATGGAAATATTAGCACTTACTACGGATTGAAATGATGAGGTAATTGAGTCGATTACTTTGGCCAATGAGCTCCATAGATTGTTATTCTTGTCAGTTTAGATTCTGTCTATTGTTCAAATACTAAAGTACTTTGAACAAATTAAATACAGCATGTGTTTATGTTATGGACATGTCCAGAGTAGAACATAAGAAACTGAAATTGATGGACTGGAGTTTGCATGTTGCATTCCTATGTCTGTGTAGGGTTTTTTTTTTTTTGTTTTTTTTTAAACAAATACTCCAATTTCCTCTACCTGCAAAACATGCTGATCAAGTTGGACCACACGCCAAGACACAGCGGCTAAGACCAAACAGACTAACAATCCATCTGATCCACATAATTTTATTGTGCTTGTGCATAATGACAAATAACGTGTTTACTGCAGCTACTAGGGGTCAGTAATTTAAGGTGCACTCCTTATTTTTTCTTGTGGACACCCTTCTTGTCTCCATCCATGGAAATGTTATTGTGTTGGCGTCTGAAACATCATCAGGCCAAGTTATGGGTGAGTCCACACTCTCAGTTTTTGACCAATAAAACCATCTGTAATTAAATAAAAGCTAGACAGATATTTTGAATGCCATACTGTGGAACATTCCAGGCAAAGCAGTAACATCTCCATTCACAAATCTGATGTATTAAACATTTACAAAGTATTATTTTGTTTACACTGATTGGTCTAGGTTTAATCCAGGTAATACTTTTAAAATCTTCAGAATCCCAGAAAAATAAATCCACATTACAGGTCTTTAACCCATTTTTTCCCACTTTCCAGTTGAATTTGATGTTTGGAGTTGCATTGATGTTGCTACGTTTTATGGTTAGTATGATAACATCTAGCCCAACAACTCATATAAAGATATGTATTCCCTTACAACATCCTGTGCTTCTCACTGTGCCTTACCCTGGATATATTTTCCAGAGTTGAGAACTGTACTTTTTATTGAGTACAACATATTTACCTCATCTCACTGTTAATAAACCTACACCACTGAAGGCTGCGGTGGAGGGCAGATACTTATTTTAGATAAGTACACTCCACTCTCCCCAGCCCAATTTCAACAGCACACGGTGGTACACAAACAAACTGAAAAACATACCCACACGTTTGAATTAGCCTGGCCTGAATGCTCACCACTGCACAATTCATCACACATGGATTAATCTGGCTCAGTCATTAGGTGGAAATTAACTCGGTTACAAATTAGTCCTGGGCCTGACGCGAGGTAGTCCATCATACCTTTCTGAAAGACATACACTTCAGTGGACAAATACAGCTCTTGGCAAATAAGAGGTCTAAGCAAAACGATTTGTTTTTTGGATTAATAAGAGTAATAAGGTGAGCTAAATGCTCTATTAATTTTAAGACAATTCTGTTTGGTGGTCTGCAGAGGTCTAACTTTATTTGAGCAATACTAGTCCACTTAAAAACAAGAATCCCTCTATAAATTCACTCAACAGTGGATTGTGGGATCTTTTCCTCTTCAACTTAAAGCTCACTGTCACTACAAGCACAATATAGGTGACAGAGTGACAGGTGGATTGAACCAACTACAGTGATGTGTGAACTTTCCAAAGAAACACATGGCTTTAATTACCTCTTAACAGCAATATAAAGATTCCACATGACTCCTGAAGAAATGTTGATGTTACTTTTTAGCACCCTACCACACAGTAAAATTCCATCACCTGAAAGAGGCTCGACACTTTCTCATTTAAATGTCCTCACCTTGACAATGCCTCTGTGCAGAGACATCAGCTGGAGAGTATCAGTGAAGGTCCCAGTGCAGATAAGCAAAGCCCTGAGGAGAAACCACAGCTTTTCCTGACCCCAGTTTACAGCCACCTCGGCCCAGAGGGAGCTGCCGTCCACAGGGAGCGCACCAAGAGACAGATGAGAGCGGACTGGGGACTTCACTGAAAACACACAGACCCCAGAGATTATTATATGACTGCGTGATCCTTGGGGTACAGGGCTTGACTAAAGAGATTTAACCCGGAATGACATTAGATAAGGTCTCTATGATGCAGTAGCTCAAAGGTAAGTTTTCCTGGCAAGTCTAGAATGATATCTGTCTGTATTTTTTATGCAGGGATATCAGTCTGATCACCACTTGCTCTCATTTGCGGCTCAAGCCAGATTCAGGCTGTACTGCGCAATCAGATTTGTTTATTTCAGTGATGAACGTGAAAAGAATGAGCTGATGAATCATCTATCTTTTTTTAACAATCACAGATCAGATAAAATTTCTTCACACATCTCACCCTGCTTTATGTGCTTTCGGACCATGGGGCAAATCTGTGTGTAGCATAACAAAACAAGGGAAAAACTGGAGTAGAATGAAAGTTAATATTTGATGGTCTGCATGAGCCACATGAATTCAAGTTAAAATATTACAAAGAGACCTGTTCATGTTTTCTTCTGAATTAATTTGGGCTCAAAATGCAATTTCTTTTTGATGAATAAAGGAAAAAAAACATCAGAAAAGTAAAGGTAGAACACCAGATATTCTTCAATTTAAAGTCACATTTAACATTATTTCCCTTAACTTGGATCTCAAGCTTTCTCAAATTTGGATTTCTAAAAAGGACACAGCAATATTTCAAGATTAAAGATTTAAGACTCATCATCTGTTAAGGGTCTGCCCTCAAGTAAGTTGTGAAAAATCACAACCCAAAGTGGAGTAGAACAACACTGGCCATGCTCTTTACAAAGTTTGTTGCAGGAGTTATTGTGTGTTGTAGCATTTAATAGGTGCCCAACGGTGTCGAGTGAAATTGAGTCCTTTCGACCCGAGCCGCGCCACAATACACAGGGAGCTCTTATGGCTGCTCTGGGATTGAATAAGGCCCAGTTCGTTTACTACATATCACCTTCTCTTGCGCAGTTTGCCACAATTCCTCATATTTCATCCGTACAGCGAGCAATGGCTGTTTTATATCTGCCTCTTTCTTTCACCTTTCAGCTCACTTTAAGCTCCTATACGTGTTTTCCTCTCTCTTTTGGAATTTCACCCTTTTTGCTTTCAACCCGGAAATCAAATCTATAAATCAAAGGCAATGGGAAAGAGCGCCGCGGCTGAAGAGCATTTAAATCCTCTTCCACAGCTTCAGAGAAAGAAAGAGAGGAATAAACAGGAAATTAAAAGGAAACTGCAAATTGTAGCAATCCCTCTTTTTAAGGATCTAAAGAAGGTGCATATCAGAGCGAGTCTTAAGCTCTATAGTACTGTGTTTCTGCCTCATTTATTCTCTCAAAGTGCAGGGAATTATGATATTTGAGGCGTCAGAGCACATCAAATCGTTTGGGCAAATTGTCATATATCACAAAAGAAATACTGGGGTGATTTACAATGTTTTTATTACATCCTAAGTATCTCAACTGTCGTGGTCTGAGTGAAATGTTCAGACATGGAAAGTAACTAGAAAGAAACTCAAATAATTCACTCATGAACCAGAAAATGAAGTACAGCCAAGCCATAAGCGGTTACAAGTCAGTGCACACTTTGTAAAATAAAAGGGATGCCGAATCATTATGCAAATCACTGCACGCTGTGGAAGAAGGCACTTTATAAAAAGTATGGATTAATCCATTTTACTTTAACCTAACTATTCACATACTTTAAAGGGGACACATTATGTAAAGTCTACTTTTATGAGAATTTAACCCTGTTATAACAGTGATCCCTCAAAATTAACTGACTCTGACTTGTATTTTGATTGAGTAATCCTATATTGTCCTGTTTTCACCTACCCCCTACTTCCACCCACAGATGTACTTATTACTACTGCACTAATTTACAATTATTCAATATATTCAGACTCATAAAGGATAGATTAAAACTTGTCATGTAGTGATCTTTTAACAATAAAAATGTCTTATTAAGCCTAATGTCACTATGAGAGGCAGATCAATTTTATAATGATCTATGTATGTTGTAGTTTCAAAGTAAATATTCAAGTAAAAAGCATAATTATGTGTTCTTTAAGTTAAAGATCTTAATTTTACTGTGATCAGTGATAGTGATAGTGATAGGACACATCCTAATTCAGTGCACTATAGTGAAGTAAAAATAGTAAAATCAGTATTACTGTATTGTATTGTAATAATGTGTCATTTTCTGTTTCTTGTAAACCTTCCATTCTTTTCTATTTTATACAATTAGAGATAGACTGATATATTGGTTGGCCAGTAGATCAGGATGATATTTGTGCTTTTTAGCAAATCAGCTCTTGGGCTTAAATCTCTTGCAGAGACCAATGTTTTGTTTGTGCCAACCAGATGCCTAAAGAATATACTTCACACTTTTATGTGAACCCTTGAGTGCGAAGAGGGCACTGCACAAAATGTGACAGCTCTCGTATCCACTTGGTAGTAAAACAGGTTTGTGGATGAGTTTAGTCATTTCAAATCATACAATTTGGGAAAAATAATAAAAGTTGGCTCTACATATTGGCAGAGCTTATTGGCCATCAGCTTCTATGTATTCCAAACAATCAGTATCGGTATCAGCCATGGAAAAACCCATATCTGTCAATCTCTACATTCAATTATTATTGAGCAGTGCACATAGTAACTTGTGTGTTGCTTTTGAGAACTTCTATTTCTGAAAACGTGAGCTCTGCACAAATTCATGGCCGACCTTCAAACTGAACTCCATTTACATAAAAGCTCATGATTGCACCAGGTGCTGACAACAAACAACAAATGTGTGCCCAGGATTAGAGCAGGCCAGGTTTTCAATGAAAAACACAGGAACAGTATTTAACCAGGTAGGATTAGGCAAAACCAGTAACCAGGAAGTGGTTAAGGTCTTTGTTAAAAATCCCTTGGTTCATTCCATGTGGTTTTGGTGTAAATAGGACACAGATTGTTTAAACACAGACTGTTGAATATGCATGTCGTCTGCTGTGTCAACATGCAGGGTGTCGAAGGTTGGCTTTGAAGAAGGAGATGTCAGGGAACGAAGGCATGTATTTGTTATATATTTCTACTGGGGATTGAATATGACTTAAATATGCAATAAGTAAGAACAACAAACTCTCTGTAAATGGTCTATACAAGTAATAGCATTATATATATATATATATATATATATATATATATATATATATATATATATATATATATATATATATATATATATATAATATATATATATATATATATATAATATATATATATATATATATATATATATATATATATATATATATATATATATATATAATATATATATATATATATATATATATATTATATATAGATATATATATATATATATATATATATATATATATATATATATATATATATATATATATATATATATATATACATATACACATACACATACACATACCTACATAGGTTCACATTGGTTTCCCAAACAAAAAGTTGTTTATAGCAACCTCACCGACCCCTTAAAGATATGTCTCTCTTTATTGACTGGTCACTGTGAATGATTCACTGCTATATCTGTGTGGACCAAGCACACAAACACCATCTATGACTCATGAGATTTTAGAGCGCAGCAGTGTGCACTTTTAATTAAAGCCCCATCACATGTATCACACCTGCTGTTCTCACCTGTTATTCCTATTGATTAATGTCCTCTATAGAGAATGGCATAATGTCAAAACTCTGAGCATTTATTACCAGCTACCTTTTTTCAGTTAAACAAGTCTTATAGACAGACTTCCTCATGAATCAATACACTGCTTTATTCCATCAGTTTGACGTGTGGAATCTGACACTCAAAATAATCACATCAGTGTTTCAAAATGATACGTCTGGCCGTGTTCTGTACAAGGCTACTATCGTACAATAAATCCTGGCACATCAAACATTGTAAATCAACATGCTAGTGGAGAATGACAGCAGTGAAAAGCCAGTATTGTCTTTAAGTGGAGGCGCATAAATGAGGCCAGTACAGTGTCCATAAATCCTGACATCAATTATTAACCCAAATCTGTTTTAATGTGCTAAAAGAAACCCCTGGTGGGAGAGCTAATGCAACAAACAGGAAGCAAACAGAATAGATAAAATGACCGTAGCGGCCATCAAGTCGGCTTCTGTGTCTAGGACGCTCAAGAGTGCAGGAAATCACCGAACCAGGGCTCATCCTTTCAGACTTTTAGGCCATCATGAGCCATATTAGCAGCTAAATAATAGAGAATCCCATTCATTTAACAGTGGAAATATGCAAGGGAAGACTCAGCCCTCCAAGGACATAATTGATGAGGGCCACAAGAGTGCAGCGGGAAACATCCTTGGATAGCTTTTCACAAAGCTTTTACAGTGCAGCTTTGGAATGGAAAATATGAGTTCAGTGCATTCATATTCCAGGTCAATATCATTCAAATATCTTTGTACACATGCATATTTCTACTGGATCTCACAGGTCATCAAGGAGATCTCAGACTGTTTTTTATGTATTAATTTTAGATGTAGAGTAACAATCTGAAGAATTTTGATTATCATTATGTTTTGTAGCAGTTTGTCACCTTGAATGTTTAAACAAAAGATTATTTGTAAAAATAAAATAAAAAATTATAGCCTGCCTGAGAAACTTAATTTACAATTGTCCATCTACAGTTCGCTTGTACCCTGTTTATAAGGGTATATTTTCATACAAGATTTATATTTTTACTAACATATCAACAGTATAATTTTACTAATAGTAAAACATTTTTTAAATGAAATTATTTAAAGAATTAGCATTACGTTTGTGACAAAAAGCATTAGTCTGTTTCGTGAGGCATGTTTGTTCAGTGGGAAACTTGTTACTTGAACTATATGAAAATCTATCAATCAACTGCATCGATATAATGGCATAAAGTTCAAGACATTATCTTTAAAAAGAAGTTAAAAACTTTCCCCCTATACAAGGCATAATCGTTATCATAGTTGCTGTTCTTAAAGGGCCCAGATTACTCTATTTTCTGATCTTTGTTATAATGTTGTTTCCTCATCACAAACATACCTGGAGTTGTGTTTCGTCTCATTCACACGTTTAACACACAAATCCTGCATTTTTAAGTTGACTTCTTCTCTTCAGCCCTGGAATTGACAATCTCTACTAAATAAAAGGTAAAAGGTAGATGCCACTTCATGACGTCACAGGGTGGAACAGAGCATTTTGAGCTTTGGAAATGCAGACAGATTAATAATAAAGGATCAAAAATGTGAAACAAAACACAACTTCAGGTAAGTTTTTGAGGAGGTAACAGCATTCTAACAAGGCTCAAAGGCCACAAGAGTCAATTTTGCGTAATATAGGACCTTTAAGCGCCAAAGGTGGAACAAGTAATTCAAGAGTGGAGACAAAGAGAGACAATGGGAGCAATTGAAAAAATCGAAAGTGTAAGAGAATGCTGCAGGGTTATGGGTAGATCACAATCATGCACTGAAACAAACAAAATCTAAACAACGGGTCTCCTCAGGGTCAGCCATTTTCTCCACAGTCAATTTGGGGTAACTGCTTTCTGGCTTTTATTAACCTGTTCTGGAACAATGACACTCAGCAAATAGACAACATCTTACAACATAGGTCGGGTTGCCAGAGAAATTCAGCTATTATAGGTTTTCAGATAACCGAGTGAATGCCACCACTGCTACAACTATTCACTTACCCAAACATGTCATTATATTTATTTGTGAAAACATGCAGAGGCCTTGAGCTGTGATGTAATGCAAACATTTTTATGAACTCCAATGTGAAAGGTTCTTGTGCAGAATTACAACATTCTCAAGAGCCCATAGAATTTGTTGTTTATCAAAATCTGACATGTTTTAGCGTAGTTGTTATGTTTGCTATTTATTAAGAGTTGCAGCATTTTTTTAAAAATATATGCACATAACAGAGCTGTGGGTAGGGATCGAAGGTAGGTGAAGCTTACACTTTTCTTTGTTTTGATAGAAGCTTTTTAAAGAAGTCCACTATATGATACACAGCAGAGGGTAAAAGCAACATTGACTTTGGTATTATATACACACTTTCTATGCACAAAAATCTTTAGTTAAATATGTCTTGGTATCTTGTAGGAGGACATTGATGGAAGCGGTGAGGTTAGAGGAAGATAAGTAGACCCTGATTTGTTCTGATGTATGCAGCCCTTTTAGGAAATGTGTAAATCAAGCTGCCTCTGCTCTTTCCTCTTTAATAATTCATAATGTTTTTTTTAATCATCACAAGATATTTTGTTGGAATGGGCTTTCTGAAGCGAGTCCTAGATTTGAAATGCAGCCGCATGCCAGGGTTCACCCTCCACACTGAAGAGATAGCGAGTAATTACATACATTTAACTAATTGCTCTTAACTACTTGTATACTTTCTAGATGCTGTATTTAACTGGGTGCATTTAAGAGTAGATTTAATTTCTGTCATGTTTTTGGGGACCTGTAGAAGTATTGTCTTGCTTTTACACAAACAAATAGTAATTTTTTTCTTTCACATAAAAAAACACTATTCAAGCATATGAAGTAGCACCTCTACTGTTTAGAAGAACAAAAACAGGTACATACATATGATTCCTATTTCAACCATCTTCAAACAGTTATCACCAGTCCGTCAGTCATGTGCAGTGCTCGTTGGTACTTAAGCAATCGGCTTTATTTCCATATACTCCTAACACTGGGGGAGGCTCTCTGCAGGACTCTCATCTCTGCCTTCATCTGACAACTGAGGAAGAGGAGCGTGCACCAGGCGAACACCGAAGCTGTCTTATTAGCGCTTAACTCGTGCTCAGACCACCAGACTGACAGCAGCTGCATTAAAAGGAGAAAAAAAAGTCTTGATGCAGCTTGCACCATAAACATTGGCAGTGATAAATATCTACTGTCACTTCCAACATGACTCACTTGTCTGACTCTAAGCTTTAGGAGGATGGGGCTATAGGGGGTTGTATATTAGTGTGACAAAATCTTTATAAGATTACACATAATGGATGCACTCCATAAAAATTGTTTATATCACCCCAGAGTGAGACCAAGCAGAACTGGCAATGCTGGGTCAAATAGTGAGTAATGAGGACCATTTGAACACCACACACAGGCCTGGGTGTAGGTAAAAGGGCAAATAACAGCTCATTACTCTTACAGTTACATGGGATAGTTTATGCCCCTTTGCTATGCTGTGTTGTCCACTGTCTACTGTCCAGTGTAAGACGCAGGGCACTGTCCAAGCCTGCTGCACAGAAGATAGGCTATCGCTGTAGTTTTCAAATTAAAAGCTGAAATTTAAAGGTCATGACAACAATAGTAATAATAGAAGACTCAGGGGTTGTGGGAAGCAAACAGACAATAGATGTAAGCCTATTTGGACAAACTTATCTCTCAGTTACACATAGTGGTATGATTCTTCAGATCCACTATCCAAGGACAAACACTAGCACTACAATGTTTTTGGGGGGTTTTTTCCGAGCATATTTGATGGTCACAATGTCAGTAATAGAGGTTAGATAGAGGTGTAGATAGACAAAAGTGAACACCTCCTTCAAGCACTGTGATAACATAGAGTATGGGCAATAACAATTATCAAGAATATTGTGAATTGGTGCAGCGTCTGCAGTGATGCAGTCACTGTATCGGTCTGTTGTGATAAAGAAGGAGCTGAGTCGAAAGGCAAAGCTCTCGATTTTCTGGTCAATCTATGTTCCTACCCTCACCTATGGTCATGAGCTCTGGGTAATGACCAAAAGGATGAGATCGCGGATACAAGCGGCCGAAATGGGTTTCCTCCGCAGGGTGGTTGGGCGCTCCCTTAGAGATAGGAAGAGGAGCTTGGCCACACAGGAGGAGCTTGGAGTAGAGCGGCTCCTCCTACACGTCGAGAGGAGCCTGCTGAGGTGGCTTGGGTATCTGCTCAGGATGCCTCCTGGACGCCTCCCTAAGGAGGTGTTCTGGGCATGTCCCACCGGGAGGAGGCCCCGGGGGAAGACCCAGGACACGCTGGAAAGACAATGTCTCTCGGCTGACCTGAGAACGCCTTGGGGTCTCACCAGAGGAGCTGAAGGACGTGCCCTGGGGTGAGGGAAGTCCTGGGAGTCCCTGCTTAGACTACTGCCTCCATGACCCAGCCCCAGATAAGCGGAAGAAAATGGATGGATATTGTGAAAGTTATATTGAAAATTGGAAGACCTATTGTCAGACAAGACCTGTTTTGCATTTTTGGCTATATTACTTGTAAGAAAATTCCTGAGTTCACCTATACAAATTTAGCTAAGTAGATTTGACAGTAAAAGCCAAAGTTAAATCTGTCAACAGGACAAAAAGTTGTAGCAGTGAAGATGATTCACTGCACACCCAAGCCGCTTCTTTAGTTTTGTAGATTTGAGTATTTTCTATAATGTCTCTGCAGAGCTATCCTCCCACGCTCTTAACACATGCAAAATCAGGGGGATTAATTACTATAAGCGTGACATATTACTGAAGTCTGTGATCAGTTTCTGAACAAGCGGGGGTCCTGCATACACTCCCACCTTCACGTGGTGCAGGAAGGACCACTGTACAGTTA